>NC_066599.1:2295000-2535000 GCF_905475345.1 Vespula vulgaris | reverse complement strand
CATTATTTCTCTCTCTCTCTCTATCTCTCTCTTTCTCTATCTCTATCTATCTATCTTTCTCGATAGTTATCGAGTTAACTTTAATACTACTTACGTAATACTAATTGAAGTACATACATACATACACACATATGTTATATATATACATATATATGTGTATATATACGTAATACGTAAATACATGTAAAAAGGAGATCCTTATATATATATATATATATATATATATATATATATATATATATATATATAAATTCGTGGCCGAAAATGGCGTGGAGGAGAGTAATCGTCCGGCTACGATAATCGTCGGAGAAAATTGGCGGTACCTTGGCAAGCGAAAACGTGCTGTTTACGGATATTAATGGTAACTCCAGGAGAAATATTTTTCTTGTCTCATTAGGTGCGAGAATGGATTCATTATATCGTACTTGGTATTTTCGCTTAACGTGTCGTACGTTTATTTTTTTTTTATTTCTTTTTTCTTGTTTTTTTCTCTCTTTCATTTTATATACGACACAATAGTGAATAACAATACCTGGTAAAAAGAAAAGAAAGGTCATTTCGCGTTCCTCGAGTAACTAAACTCTCTTTGCCCTTAATTATAGTCGGCAAACGAACCAATGAAATTTCTTATATACACACACACGAGATATATATATATATATATACACACATGATTAAAGAAATATAAAATAAAGTAAATTGATTGTCTCATCGCACGTTTAAATTAAATTATGTTTACAAGGCACACAATAATATATATATATATATATGCATTATATGTATTATATGAATAACGTACTGTGAATGATCAGAAAGGTGTTGAGCAGTGAGAAGAAAAAAGAAAAAAAAAAGAAGAAAAAATATTTCTCGCAAAAAGGAAGGTTGAGATCGACGATATTCGGATCCACTCGATCGTTCGTTCACATATTTTCGTATGAAGAAGAATAGAAGAAGAAGAAGAAGAAAAAAAGAAAAAGAAAAAAAAACAAAGAATCCCAAGAAGTTATTTTGTTTGGCTCTCCATTGACACTCCCACGTACGCACGTAGGATACTCTAAAATATTCGTCGTAAATACTCATTGTGAAAAATAAAAAAGAGAGAAGGACGCGAAACTCGATTGGCGCGTAGCCTTTCGAAGGCCGCGAGTAATTCGAAAGAAAAAGAAAAATGGTGGCGGTAGAAGGAAAGAGAGAAAGGACGAAAAAAAGAAAAAGAGAAAAACAGAGAGAGAGAGAGAGACAAGGAAAAAGAAAGAATAAATAAAGTGCAATAAATCCTTCTTTATAACGCGACTCTTGCTGCGAGCAAGAAGATCCTTTTTGTTTCGTTCCGTTCGATGTATTCGCACAAAGCACGACATATGAATGCGTCTGGATAGTTGGTTCTTCCTGGTTCCAATGGATCTCTCGACTAATCGAAAGAAAGAAAGAAAGAAAGAAGAGAAGAGAAGAAAAGAAAGAAAGAAAGAAAGAAAGACAGAAAGAAAGAAAGAAATATAACTGAAAGAAATCGTTCATTCAAAGTTCGAGATAGTCAGTCAGAATAGGGTGGTGGTCGTAGTAATAATAGTGGTAGTGGTAATATTTCCTCTTAACATATATACAAACCCACATACACATACATATATAATTAATATATATATATATATATATATATATATATATATATATATATATATATGTACAATTGGTTTATAATACACGTAGAAAGTAAGTATGTCAAAGGTGTACGTTTCAATTCTTTCGCCTGACTTTTCGTGGTGAACGTTCCATGGTCATGGAACAGGTGATTAATAGCGATCCTTGGTTACCGAAGTAACGAGCATTAAACGCAGGTACGAAGCGTATCGCAACGAACGATCGATTTTCAAGACACTTAAGTATATGCATATTTGTTTGTGTATGTGTATGTGTATACTTATGTATGTATATTTTTAAGGAGGTCCAACTAAAAAATCTCGAGAATGGTGGCCCCTCTCTTTCGTCTCTCTATGAAACCCCTGATCGGTCGTTATTTCAGTTTTATCGAACGTAACCACGAGTGTCCAAAGCCGTTCGACGTTCCTTCGCTTGTCGATACTGAATTTTGTCTTCTTATTCATCGGTGCTGAAACTTTCTCAAGGTTTTATTCATGAAAAACGTGAGGGTTATCTCGAAAGTGAGATGTGAAATGAAGGAGTAGGGGGATACCTCGTTTGAGGTACTTATATTTACTATATACATCGTTGCCAAGGTAACAATTTCAGTTCGTCTTAATATATGTGGGAGAAAATTCAACATATATATATGTTAATAAATATCTATTTAAAAAGGATTATTAATACCATTAAAAATCACAATGATATTAAATATAATCCTTAGTGAATTGTATTAATAATAATTCACTCGAATCTAATTAGTTGGTTCACTTGAAACTAATCTGATGTAATCCGATGAATCTGGTTTAATCCGATGTATGTCGTTAGAAGGACTTACAACAACAAACAACTTCCTCTTTCTTTCTCTCTCTCTCTCTCTCTCTCTCTCTCCCTCTCTCTCTGTTTCTCTTCTCCCTTCACCTTCTTAATCGACGACACAATGATGCGATTCAATTATCACGTCGTCTCAGTTACTCTCGGAAATGGTATGGAGGGGTAAAGTGGAGATTGGTCGAGAACGAGGGGGTGATGGAGAGGAAAGACGAGGGTGGAATGATCGAGCGAAATTTCAACGTCATGTCCTATTAAGATTGTAAATCATCTTGAGCCGAGACTCGAGCTACACGAAACTCGCATTAGCGCTCGATAACCCCGCGATAAATCTGCGGGATCCATCAACTACAAATATCTATGGTGGTACGTTCGATTCTTCCGGGCGTCTTCTCCTAACTTTTTATCATATCGATTCCTTGAACGTGGCTGATCATCTTGTATACCTACACGTTATATCACATTATATATATTTATATATATATATGTATATATATGTGTGCGTGCGTGTGTTTGTGTGTGCGTATATATTTATATTAATATATATAGAATATTTTACTTCGATTCAAACGCAAATATCTACGTTATTTGTCATTGCAGAAAATATTAATAAGCGAAATTTCGAGAAAAAAAAGGAAATTATGAAAGAAAAAAAAAAGGAAAAAAAATTCTTAACTAGAAAATTATTTACAATTATGATTGAAACAAAAGTGCATTCCTATTAACATCTAATGAAAACGAGATATCGAGATCTCTTCCTTATTACCTTCCCCTTTCATATTTTTTTCTAAATATATCTTTATTATTACGGTATTGTTCCTTGAATAGAAAACAAGAATATTTAATGAATATGAATGTGATTGATTCTCGGATTACATATAAAATAAATAAAGAAAAAAGAAATAAAAATTAAACAGCTCAACGTTCATATTAATTACGCTACGTTATATTATTCATTAGAGTACGATTTTACATTTGCTAGAGTAAAACATTCGGATTATGTGAAACACCTTGTAATTTATATATATTTATATACATATCTATGTGCATAAATCGAATCTGTTTCCATAAGAATATTTAGTCGGTATTCGTAGATCATTTACTAGATTAAATGGATGCTTTCTTGATCTCAAGACTTAACTGTGTGTGTGTATATATATATATATATATATATATATATATATATATATCATTTTATTAAAATCTCTCAATTATTATGACGATTCGATTTGTTTGTTTCGCTTCATGCCGAAGGAAATTAGATTTTTAAACTTTAGTTAAACTGATTTCTCTCTATCTCTATCTCACATACAAAGAAACACACAATCTCTTTCTTTCTTTCTCTCTCTCTCTTTTTCTCTCTTTTTCATATAAAAGAATGGAATAAAAACGTTAATGCATTTGCTCTGATTTTACAGAACTCTTGCCATTACTCTTCTCTTTTCTTTTTCTTTTTTTTTTGTCTCTCTCTCTTTCTCTGTATCTATCTTTCTCTCCACTTCTTTTCGATAACTCGATTCCTGCGATTCTCGAAGAGAAGAGCAACAGGGCGCGGTCAAGGGAGGTACCTTGTATATGACTCGATGAGAAACTCATGTCTTTCGAAGAAATTTTTCGAAGAGAATGCGAACGTGCTTCTCGTCGGTTCGTGATCGTTCACTGTGACCTACTTTACTTGACGATCATTCGCCACATTGTTCGCGCTTTTTAAAAGAATTTCTTTTATCACATTCTTATGTTATAGTTTATTCATATACCTGTATCTTATGTATGTAGATACATACTGATGATAAAAAATGTTATAAGATAACGTCTTATGTATTCTAACATATGTATGAATATATATGTATCTAACATATATTAACATATTATATTAACATAATATATAAATCGTGCGTTTATTTTTTTTTATAAGAATAAATTAAAATAATATAAAAATGTATTCGTTCGTTATATATACATACATACATACATATATATATATATATATATATATATATATATATATTAATTTCAAAAATTAATTGGATAAAATAATTGACGTTGGAAATATTAATAAACCAATAAAAACAAGATATATCAGCTTAAATTACAAAATGATTTGACTTATTACAGCACCGCTTGTTGTACGTAAGTAATCTATTTAATATTAAATTCATATGAATAAACTCATTTATTTACTTTTTTTTTCCTTCTCCGACAAAATCCAAGAAAAACAAAAGTGAATAAATAAATAAATAAAATAAAGAAAGAAAAAGAAAAAACGATAGAAAAAGAAAAGAAACGATCGAGAGATAGATCGAGATGAAAAGATCGGAGATAGTGAAGTAGAGAGGGATAGAGGGAAAGAAGGGGAGAAAAAAGGGAGAAGGATCGATAGGACACTGGGTGGTACGTAGTCACTTCATGACAATTACGAGCACGTTATGGTATCTCTCGGTTTGCGAACGGTCTCTAACGTGTAATTCGATCTACTCAAGATCGGACGAGAGTGTTGCCGCGTGTGGTTCTCCCTATAGCCAACATATACATAGATAAATAAACTATATATATATATATATATGAATATATATAAATGTATGTATGTATGTATGTAACTATACCTACGTAAATACATACTTGTTAGTATTGGCGCGAAATTTATAGAACCTTGGCTTCCCCCGTTGGCATCGTATAGGCGACTTGCAACACAATCAAGACAAATTAGCCGCGAGGCACATAACGTGAAACGGCGTACATACACACACATACACACACACACACATACATATACAGACATATATGTGTGTCGAGTGGCGTGAGCGATCATGTTCGAAAGATACTAATACCTACGCAAAAGAGAGACACTTATCGTGTCCGCGCTCTTGAAAGATTCTCTCTCTCTCTCTCTCTCTCTCTCTCTCTCTCTCTCTCTCTTTTTCTCTTCTCTTTTTTTTCTCTTTTTTTCTTTTTGTTTCTTACTTTTTCCCTCTCTCTTTCTCTCCTTGTCTGTCTATCTCCGTCTCTGTCTCTTTCTCTATCTCTTTCTTTCTTTCTCTCTTTCTTTTATCCATATTCGATTATCTTTCCTTTCTGTCACAATTTTTGACTTACGAAAGTTTGAAATCGTTCAGAATAACACAGAAGAAAAGAGAGAGAGAGAGAGAGATCCGGATTACATTCTGACAGAGCCGGAGAAAGTTTAAGTTTATTTTAAACGATCGTTCTTAAAAAAGTATTATCAAAAAGGGAAAGTTATTAAATATAAATCATCGATATTAAATAGAAATATATATGTATATATATATATATCGACACACACGAATAATTGTCGTAAATCGTGCGAGTTAATTTAGAAAAAAAAAGGAGAAAAGAAAAAAGTAAAAAAAAAAAAAAAGGAAAAGAACAAAGAAGAGAAAAGAAAAAAATATAAATTAATTTGAAATCAAGATTCTAATCGTTATCGTGTAATACGTAATAAGACCAAGGTCTAATATTAACTATATGATAATAAATTATATAAGTGATAACGATCGAATATCGACGAAGATACTTAACTGTACTAATACATGCATTGATCTAATTAAAAACCTCTAAGGAAAATACTTAGACATATATACATACACGTGCATATAAACATAAATACATATATAAATACATAAATAGATAGATAGATAGATAGAATCTTAGATTGGAAAACTTCCGGCGATATAAAAATTGCGATCATATACGGGGCCACGCATGATTAACTTTTCGCGCCACTTGTTGAACTATTCTCGTTCTCAAAGTAAATGCAATTATCCACCTACTTATATTCAAGACACGGCAACAACCGCGGATAAGTGCATAAGTGTTGCTTTCAGTAAAAAAAAAAAAAAAAAGAAAAAAGAAAAGAAAAAAAAAAAAAAAAAAAAAAAAAAAAAAAAAAAAGAAAAGAAAAGAAAAAACAGAAACGACGAAAAAGAATATTTAAAAAAAAGAAAAAAGAACGGAAAGAAAAAATAAAAAAAAAAAGAAAGAAAGAAAGAAAGAAACACACAAAGTAGCGAAGTAACCGAACTGGCCGATACTAGATATGGATTTGCTAGTTGCATCGACCAATCGTAATCATTCTTACTGTTTCAATACATACATATATATGTGTATATATATATATGTCTTTGTGTACCTTGGTACGTAAAATACATATGCAATAAATGTAGGTATATATGTACATACGTCGTTATTTACTTTATGCGCACGCCTCTAGATCGTAGAAGGACACGCCGAAAGGGTACGGCGGTCTCCGTGACTGCCATTATTAACGATATTCAACGGTATAGTAGTTGATAAAATATTATGCTAATCTCTTGGGTAGCATACGCAGGGACCTACTTTAGAGTCCCTGCGAATGCAAGCGTCAGCCACAGGGCGCAGCCGAACAAAATGTGATATCCGTTACCGTTTAAATCAACGCCGGATTTAATCGGATTATTTATAAAAAGAAAAAAAAAGAAGAAGAAGAAGAAAAAAGAAAGAAAAAAATATATATATATATTTCGTTATCCTGATTAAATACCTTGGATGAAATAATAATCGAATTTCGTTGCATCAGATCAATTTCCTCTTTTTCTTCTTCTTCTTCTTTCTATTTTTTTTTTTTTTCTTTTTTTATTATTATTCGTTTCGTCCTTCGAACGATCTCTTTCGACGAGTATTCCTTATAAAGATTCTTTTATCTCGGAAAAAAGAAAAAGAAAAAAGAAAAGATATATCGAAGAAATGGACGTTGCAAAAAAGATTCTTGAACGAATTTGAAAGAAAGCCCCAGATAGGGGCCAGGGTTTAAATTACAAAAGTGAACGTAGTATTAATATCTATGCGTATTTTGCCTCGCAGGTAGGCATAAATAAAATTTGACGAAAAACACAGGGCTCTGGGTGAACGTAAATCAAAGCTTGCGCACGCGCGCGCTATCATCTTCCTATTAAATCATTTTCTCTCTCTTTTTCTTCCTTTCTTTCTCTCTCTCTCTCTCTCTCTCTCTCTTTCTCTCTCTTTCTCTATCTATCTATATATCTATATATCTATCTCTATCTCTCTATCTCTCTATCTCTCACTTTGCGAAAGGAGAAAGATCGAGAGTTGAGGTCGGTTAAAACGATTTCCCGGTGTAAAATAGGGACAACGAGATCTCGTCATGCCCTCCGGGAGATGGCTAATAATAATCGTTGCTACGTTATAGTCAACGTTATAGTCATTGCTTTTATCGGTCCACCTTGATAAGTACTTAGATATTGTTAGAAACTATAATAACATAGATATTTTATACTATATAAATATATACGTTCTTCTTTGTAATGTGTATATATATAGTATGTATATAATAGATATATATAATTTTTTCCTGTTTATCTTTTCAATAAAAACCATTGATATTTTATTCATTCAAATTGATTAAAAACTATAAAAATAAAATAAATAAATAAAACAAGGTTTATAGCCTATAAACTCCAACGTTGTGCCTTTCTTTTTCTCTCAAACATTGATCGAACCATATGAAAAATTCATGTTCGCGAGTTAGAAAGGAGAAAAAAAAATAAGAAAAAAGGAAAAAGAAATGAAAGAAAGAGTAAAAACAATTGCGTCCATACATAATCCTATTATTTCTTCTGATCATCACAGAAAATTGCTAGAAGCAATCGAGTTCGTTCGTTTCTTCGTTCCTTCATTCGTTCTTTGGTTCGTTCGTAGCTGCACCCATGACAGTACGAGTCAAAGAGAGGATAAGGAGAAGACTCGAGTGCATTCGATGCAATTACGATGTACCCGTCCGTCGATCGGGCTTTTTTTTTTCTTTCTTTTCTCTCTCTCTCTTTCTCTCTCTCTCTCTCTCTCTTTCTTTCTTTCTTTGCGCGCAAGCGTCCATCCATGAGAGATCACGCGCAACCAAGGTGTACCATTCATCATTGAAATACACCTCGCGAATAAGCGCACACCATACCGCTAACATTCTCGTTCGCTCATGAGAGTGGCCGGTTCTCGATCGTGAAATACTGCTCGAAAGCTTTGAACTCCGACGTTAGAGCCATGACAGAACGAAACGGCAGACATTTTCAACGATCACGCTACGATCTTCTTGTTCATTTTTGGTTTTTCGTTCTCTCTCTATTTTCTTTTTTATCTTCTTTCTTTTTTATCTTCTTTCTTTTTTATTTACCTCCTCGTTAAAACTTAAATTCTTTTTTTCCATTTTTCCATTTCGTTAAAAGGCAACACGATCGTGCAATCCCTTTTTTCTATTATTATTATTATTATTATTATAGATCTATTACAATCGTATTTGGGATCGTTTCGATTTCTTTTTTCTTTTTTCTTTTCATTCGTTTATTCGTAATGTTCGTTGAACGATAACAAAGTTTATAGTAATGTCGACTTTTTTGTCTTTTTTCTTATGTTTTTTTTTTTGTTTCTTTCTTTCATAGGTCACGTTTATTATCTTCTTTGATCATGTTTATATAACTCTTTTGAATCTTCCTACATTGGTATCGTCATATTTTCATTATTATTATATCATCATCAATGATTTAGTCTAATTTTTGAATGAATAATATTAACATTCGTCGTAATGGTCACATAACTAACATGTTTCTTAACATTTAATATTAACACATATCTACGTGCGTACGCGTGCATATTTTTATATGTGTATGTGTGTATGGACCAAAAACGAAAATGATTAATTATTACAGAACAATATTACTTTTTATGTTATATCGTTACTCCTTAATAAAACAATTAATGTCCAATTAAATATCACTAACAATTAATTTTAATAAATTTATGTAGATTTACATGGTAAATCTTATCGAACCGGATTTTTTAAATCGTCGAAGAGCATGCTGACATATCTCTCTTTCTCTCTCCCACTCTTCCATTCTTTTCTTTTTATTTTTTTATACTTTCATACGAAAGAAACGTATAAGGATCTAATATAATTGATAAGAAAGAACATATGCATAAGCCTCAACTCAGCTTGGAGGAAATCACGAACGAATCGGAAAGTAGTCGAATAGATAGACGTTACTCTCAGTGGCCAATGCAAAAGAAAGCACATAGAGGAGACGATTTACGTCTCGTTACTGTAAAATGAGATGAGCAGGAAGAGAAGCCTTAAGCTTCAATTTATCAAGAGATCGCTATCGTAACCGTGCGAATCGATAAAAAACCCTTCGGTGCTTCTCGATCAATTCTCTCTCTCTCTCTCTCTCTCTTTCTCTCTCTCTCTATACATATATATATATATCTTTCTATCTCTCTTTCTCTCTCTCTCTTAACTTCAAGATCCATATAGATTATATACTTACACTTATTAATTTTTCTGTTTTTTCCTATTTTATTTTTTTTCCCTTGCCTTCTTTTCCCTTTTTCTTCTTTTCGTTCAATCGATAACCGAATCAATGAAAAATAATTCGGATCTTTCCTTTTTTACGTACAAGCGTTTCGATTGAAGGATCGCTTAAAGTTGAAAAGAAAAAGTGAGAGAATGAGAGGGAGAGAGAGAGAGAAAGAGAGATTGCTCTCGATTAATATACCCCCACCTATAAAATAAAAGTACGAGTATAATTACAAGTAATATTATTATTGTTATTATGTGGCGGAAGATCGTTCGATTTATCGACTTTTTATCATTTTCTTCTGCCGATCGTCGAACCGGTTTTTTGCAAAAATCAATAACGCTATAACCAACGTATGTATCTCTTTTGCCTGGATGATATATTTCACCGAAAAAGGTATGATATATACATATATATATATATATATATATATATAACGGTATAACTTTGAGGCATTATACATATGTCGTTTCGTTCGAAAAAAAATTTTTCAAACCTCGCCGGTTGATCAACGATCAATGTTTCCTTGGACACCTCGAATGCACGTGTTTCTTTAGAAAAATCATATTGATCGATTCTCGACGATATATATACGCAAATGAAAAAAAAATAAATAAATAATATAAATGATCGAGATCTGTATAATCAAAGGAGAGCACGTTCATCTTTCTAAATCCTAACTAACTACTTATCTTCAAATTTCCTTAAACATTTCGACGAGTAACATAGAGCAAAGAAAAAAGAACATAAAAAGAGAAGAAACGAAAACAAAAAAATAATAAAAAACTCAACCGATCGTGTTTGGCTTCGATGAGAGAAGAAGCACATTTCGATTTCTCAGTTCGACGAACGGTTCGACCCAGATTGGAGATACACGCTTCTAGAGTTTCTATCCTTCTAAAGTTACTACCTCGAAGTACTCTCTCGACGAAAAGACGAAGAACAAATAGATAAAGAGAGAGAGAAAGAGAGAGAAAAAATAAGAAAAATATAGCTTCAAAATAAAAAAGAAAAGAAAAAAGGAAATAAAAACTGCATAGAGGGACGAAAAATAAAATCAAGCGAGATAAAATTAAAAAAAAAAAAAGAAAAGAAAAAAGAAAGAAAAAGAGAGAGAAAGGAAAAATAATAAGAACATAACGATTTCACGCGTATCGAAATTGTAGATAAACGTTGAGAGTGGTCGATTGAAGATTTATATCAGAAATCACAACGTTCGTTTTCGTCTGGCTTCTCGAGTTCTCTCTGCACCAGACTTGATGCTGATTCGCCTTCTTGCTTTACCTTACCTTACCTTACCTTACCTTACCTTATCTTACCATAACTTCGTTCGTTCCTCCGTTCGTTCGTTCGTTCGTTCGTTCATTCGTTCGTTCGTTCGTTCGTTCGTTCGTTCGTTCGTTTGTTCGTTCATTCCTTCGGCAAGATACGTCGGCAATAATTTCAATCGAGCGGACGCGAAAGTTTCTCTTTCGCGGTGGCTGACATTCGGCGATGTACCTGCGTCCAGGAAATCCGACACGCCGCTGGCGATGATCGAGAAAGGGGAATCCCCCGAAGTGCTCTTGCTGCGGTAATCGCCATGATTTCTTCTCTCTCTCTTCGAATCAGATTTTTCATACGATCCGGTCTCGAATTACCTGATTCCGAAATGTTCAAATGTTGCGTCAAGTGTTACGTAATTACTACCTTCGAATAATTATTTATATGGAAAAATTTCGTTCCGATTAATAAGTATTGATAAATATTATTTGATACGTATAAGTTAGATAATATTAATTCGCTCTCTTTCTCTTTCTCTCTTTCTTTTAATCTTTCTTGCTCCATTTAGAAAGATCGTGTTCTAATTTGAATTCAAATAATAAAATTGAAACCTTTATCTATAACGATTACTGTTAGTAATGATATTAACAAAAAAAAAAGAAAAAAGAAAAAAAAAACAAGAAACAAAAAAGAGAAAAAAGAAACCTATCCATCTGAAAACCTATTATCTATGAATTATATTTTACAATAAATAGATTTCGATTGAAACGTTTAACCAACGATATTAATTATCGAAGTTTAGAAAAGATCGTGCTAAGAGAGCGAGAAATTTCATTCGATCTTATCGAATATATCGACGAGTCATCGTCTTCTCGATCATCTCGTCATTTTTCTTCTTTCTATCTCTTACTGCTCCCTGTCCCCCTTGCTCTTCCCCTTCCCCGTACCCCTCTCTCCATTCCCCTATTTTTTCTCACTGCACGCGTTAATAACGAAGTTACGTCGTTGCTTTGATTAATGGTCGGTTTCGTTGCCAACGCAGAAGAATTTTTTTTGTTCGACGATGACGACGATAAAAACCGTGCTAAATGTCGTGCGTTACGCGATATATACACGCGTATGTGCTACAAAGATACGCATATAGTATATATAATACATATATACATATATATTATATGTATAATGTATATATACATATATACATTTACATCTAGATATATATCTACTTACTTACATTATGTGCCACGTGGGGTTAATTAGAAGTTAAATCAACCGGAGAAAACATATGAGTTCTCGTATGGTGGCCCATTCGATATTACTTTCTTCTTCTTCTTCTTCTTCTTCTTTTTTAATTTTTTTTTTCTTGTTTGTTTTTCTTTTTTTTTTTTTTTTGATACCCCCTACCCTCCCTTCCATCCCTCGCGACCTGGTACGACCTCCCACTTTTCTCGAATTACTTTCGTCGTTATGATCGAAGAGTAACGAGTGAATTTACAGATGCATTAACGTAATTTAATATAAAATACATAGTTTCAGAGATGATCGTAAGAGAGAAAGTCGGATCACTCTTTGAAGTCGTTTTAAGGATCAAAGGGGGCTACTCTTACGCTATGAGACGCCATAAAGCATCTGTCTGTCTCTTTCTCTCTCTTTCTCTGTCTCTCTGTCTCTCTGTCTCTGTTTCTCTCTCTCTCTCTCTCTCTCTCTCTCTCTCTCTCTCAAACGTTCTAAACGCGTTCTAAACATTGTAATTTTCTAAGTGGATATGTAAGTACGTATTGTCCGTCTCGTTGCTCAATCTTATCACGCGGACATAAAATAAATTTATCTATACGTCTAATCTATCTTTCTCTCAACATTTTCTCATGGCAATTAATCTTCCATTGAAAAGACGTTGAATTCTCTTTTATTGTTAGAACAAAATCGAAACGTTGAACCCGACGGATTATTATATTATTATATCACGATGTGTTTATGAATACTTAAAAGAGTGTGAAATCGATTAATGCACGAATTTAAATAATATATATATATATATATATATATATATATATATATATATAAATATATAGACGAAACGATCGATCGTCGATTTCACCTCCGGCAGTCCAGTATCGTAGTAAAGGACGGCTTGATTAATGAGGAATCGCGATAATACGTAAGATGCATTCGGTAAAACCGGAAAAGCAATTTATTACGACATACATATTTACTCGTCTGTAAATAACGTGTCCACGATCAACTCTTGGACAGCGTCGATGGCTAAGACGATGTCTGTTTAACGACAACCTTTAGAATTTCTAAGACGATCGATAACAAGGCACCCATAGCTGTCCCAACGTGAATAGTTGCGAAATAACGACGACTGAGAGACGACGAAAGGAACTAGTCGATTCTAATCGATCGGCTATTCGTGAGAAAGAGATAGATAGATAATAAAATAGACAAAGAGAGAGAGAGAGAGAGAGAGAGAGAGAGAGAGAAACGACGACGACGATAACTTTATCTCTTTCCATTGTAAGATCTGTCGTTAAAAAAAAGAAACAAAAATCGTCGACGTTAGAAAAATAAAATCGTGTTAGTTTGTCAAATCCTTTCGACGGTATAACGAACGATTAACGAAATAGAATGAACGTGATTCGAAAGTATAGAAAAAGTGTTGTGTGTGAGGGATGGATTGATCCGATCAATCGGTCGAAAATCATTTCAATTCGTACGTATTTTGATGGATGAATTAGATCTGTTCATTTTTATCTATCTTCTCAATGTTGAGTCCTGAATGAACGATGGATAAGTAGCTACATAAATAGAAAAAAGATCGAGAGAAAAAGAAATAGAGAGAAAAAGAAAGAAAAGAAAAAAGAAAGAGAAAGAAAGAGATTAAAAAAGGCGGCAAAATGGCTCATTAAATTTCTTCTTTCTAATCGATCTCTCGTGCGAGTCAGATCTATGCGAGTATATAATATAAGAAAATTCGCGGAATAGATATAGGTATATTCGAAAGAAATTAAAATGGATCTTTAATTATGAATATCCATTAAATCCTTTTCTATTCGTTCGACTCTTGGGATCGAAGGAATCTAAAAGGGAAATGAAGTCGTTTCGATGTATGATCTCTTTTAAAATTAATAAATGTAAAAAAAAAAAAATTTATATATATATGTGTGTGTGTGTTTGTATGTATATGCATATAAGATACAAGAATTCTTAGGTAATTATCAGGCAAGATTATCATAAAGAAAGAGAGAGAGCATTTTATAGGAAGAACTATTACTCGAGTATGCGATCAAGTATTATTATAAGATATCAAGATTTCTAACAGGCAAAAGCGCGTGAGTTATTTTAAGTAGCTGATTCTCGAAAGGATAAATCGAATCTTATGTTGGAGAACGTTTAATCAGATCGAAAGGGGATATCCTTGTTGCATTTGTTGAACTTTCGAGAACTCATCATTAGTAGAAGAATTATTTCGATTATTTTGATTAATCGTGGATAATATAGGGAGGCACCGGTAACATTAGATCGTTATCGAATGAAACGTATTTGAGAAAAGTATAATAGAAAAGAGGAACTTTCGTGGATGAGTATTATCATCGTTATTGTGAATTTGTTCGGCTTGTTCGGCTCGAATGGCAAATTACATCGTAATCCAACGTATTCGACGATATCTTAACAAATAAGAATCGTTATCGTGGTGAACGACGGTGATATATGTGAGAAAGTTTGCTTGGTTTACCTATCGTCTCTCTCTTTCTTTCTTTCTCTTTCATATTTTTTCTTTCTTTTTCTTTTTCTGTTTTTTCTTCTATTTTAATACTTTTTATACGTAAACCAAAGGGAAAGTAATGGATTAGAGAACTGCGATCGGTGGTGCGAATCAATTCACACGTATATATACACACATATATATATAGAACGATTGAAGATAGCCAAACGTATCGTTACGGGAAGGAAAATTATTTTCTTCTTTTATAGAAAAGTAAAGAGAGTGTAAAGAGAATCGAGCGAGATCGTTGAAAGAGTTAAATAAAATATTGAGAAAACATAATACAGAGTATATTTTCTTTCCTTTTTCGTTTAAATTTATCTTCAACAAACTCTAACTTCGCTCGAGATATATATATATATATATATATATATATATATATATATACATATATAAAATAAATAAATAAAATGAAGAAAAAATGAAAGCAATCGTTTTTTCGATGCACCGTATAATCTACATATATTTATCTGATTTGGATAGATAAATATTTCAGAAAAAAAATCTAATTTCGTGATTTCTTTCAAATATTTCTATGAAATCTCACGGTTTCACGGCAAAACAATTACTCCTTTTTATTCCTCTATTCCTTCTAATTCTCTATTCATTCATCGAAATGCTCTCATTGAAAAAGTTTACAAATATTAACAATAAGTCGCAAGCCGTACTGATCACAAGCAAAAACAAATTATGCATTAGTATTCATAATTCATTACTTATGTTGTAAGAATTAGATATGTTTTAGAAGAAACAGATCTATTTTTAGAAAACTCATCCATCTCATGTTATCATAGAAAATTAGCGTAAAAAAAAATAAACTGACATATGCCGAACTCTTGCATCGATATTATTTACATCTTAAAAAAAGAAAGAAAAAAAATCGGCCATATTGTAATCATCGCAAATACGAATAAAAAAAAAAAAAATAAAGAAAAAGAAAAAGAAACTGAAATAAATCGATCAAACTTCGAAGAATATCTGATATATGCGCAATCGCGTCAAGATGGCGTCAAGAGATTAAACGTTAATTTCGTCGTTTAATATGTAACTAAACAACTACAAGGATATAGTAATAAAATAGAACCGTCCGTGCAATTTATTTTACATGATGAGATCTCGGCAATAACTCGTCAATGTTAAAACCGTGAATCCATTTGTGGAAGCCTATTTTGCACGTACATACATACGTGTACTTGCTCGTACGCGTATTCGAGTTATCTTTCATCGTGGTTAATTATCGAAATGGTAAAGATTCCGTGACGTGTTGCGATGAGAATAAGAAAAAAAAAAATTACCGTGTAAGGAAGGTTTGAGAAAAAGAACCGTAGAGAAAGAAAAAAAAGAGAGAAAGAGAGAGAGAGAGAGAATATAAACGAGTAAAGCAACATGGGCCACCGACCTGGCACTAAAACCAAGCGACATGCTAACTCGTATTAACGTTAACATTAACGTTCGCTCCCGTCGCGAGACTTATTCTTGAAGGAACGTATTAAAAATTTTATATACAAGTTTATACATATAGCTAAGTGTATTTGTATATACGCTTATAAATTATCATCGTCCTCATACCGATGAAAATTCATTCGACGAAGAAGTGTGTTAACGGGGTGAATTATATCGACCGGTGTCTTGATCGTCGACAACTTTACGGGACTCAATGCTTTTTTTATTTGATGCGTATATGTGCGTACGTATTTTTTTTTTTTTTTTTTTTTTTCAAGAACGATCGAAACACGCGATATCGACTATAAAGAGTTAATATCTCGAAAACGATTACGAATTATCATTTGTGTACTTAAGTAGAAACGTAATCTCTAAAGTCCTTTCGATTATAAAATTATTTTACGAATTATCGACGATTTTTCTTTCTCATATTTTTGATTTATTTATTTATTTATTTTTTTCTTTTTTCGTTTTATTTTTTCTTTACGACGCCACGTACGAACGTGAGAAAACTAAATTTTGATATCCTCTTTGACTTTCGTTTTAATCGTCTATCATGAGCAATTTACGTGGGTATCGATGCGAGGTGCGTGAGATAAAGAGGAAATGCGTGAGTACGGACAATTTCACGCTCGAAACACGTCTCGAATCGTTCGAGCTTCACGAAACTTGAAAAAAAAATAAATACCATATAAGTTTCTTTAAGATTATGTTCGTTCATCTACGATCTATGCTTTTACATGTTCATATACTTCCATTCATGAATTATATATATACTATATACATATATATATGCATGTGTAAGTTGATTATAATAAATATACAAATAGCTGAAGTGTTAAACATTAAGTTAGTAAAAACTTGTCGTTATATTCATGGCCTTTCCTAATATATTCTGAAAACCCGGTCGCGAATGAGCACGAGCTAAATATATATTTCATCTTTTTTCTCCTTTTTTTCTGTTTCTCTCTTCCTTTCTTTCTTTTTTTTTCTTTTCTTCCTTTTTCTTTTCCTCCTTTGCCATGACAGAAAAGCGTCATTGAACTTGACGAGGAGCTTTCACTTTCCTCTCGTTTAAACGAACCACTGAGAAGAGAGTCCACGGGGTATGAATAATTTATAAGTGCACAGTTCCAAAGGATGAGTTACTTAATGTTTTCTTCTTTTTTCTTTCCTTTTCTTTTCTTCTCTTCTCTTTATTTCTTTTTCTTTCATTATCTCTTTGGTTATCTCGTTAACGCGTTCGTCAAATAGTCTCTTATAATCTGACTTTTGATAGATCTCGATTATAAACATTTCTATAGAAAATTAATTTACACACACACTCACATATATATATATAAATTATGTGCGAATGTATTAATTAAAAAAGTCGAATAAAAATTTTAACTGTAAAAAAATCGAATAAAAACAATGTAGGAAAGGATGATCGACGTAAAAGATCTAATTGATCCGATGATCGAAGAATTTTTCCAAAACTCTCGATATATATATATATATATATATATATATATATATATATATATAAAATAATTGAAAAACAGACATATAATATAACACAGGTATAGGTGGTGAGCATCGAGTTGTCCACCGTTGTTGCTCTTAATTGCCGTGTCATAAGATTTTACCCGTGCTTAATTGCGAGCATGCAAGTAACTAACTACACGTGCACCAATCACGTTAGAAAGAGTAACGTCTGGTAAATAACTTATACATATACAGATAAACATAGAGACATTCCTATAAGAGAATAGTAGTAGAATAGCAAAGTAGTAGCGAATGTTGGAACGCTCTTACGTACAACATCCTTTGGCTACGTAAGGTCTACGTAAATAAATGGCACTGGAAACGTCTTTCTCCTTAAGAGGCACGTGCGCAAAGCGCGTAATATATGGCGTCTATCCATGGACCGTCTTCTACCAGAAGCCAATGGTATAAGATAGAAATAGAGAAAGAGAGAGAAAAAGAGAGAGAGAGAGAGAGAGAGAGAGAGAGAGAGAGAACATAGCTAGATCTCGAAGGTTTATAAGCCTCATCGCGATTAATGCGGATTCCGCGTTGCTTTTCTCTCTTCTCTCATTTGACTCGGAAGATGAAACCAAATCGCCGATCAACGATAAAGATAACAGAAGCCGCAGGTGATAACGCACTGGCCTACGTACATTATTTTTCGAGAATCCAAACTAACTTTTCTTTTTATCTTTTTCTTTTTCTTTTCTTTTTCTTCTGCTTATTCTTCTTCTTCTTCTCTCTTCCTTTTTGTTTGTCGTTTTTATTTATTTATTTATTTATTATCTCTTTTTTATTCATTAATTTTTTTTTTTTCTTTATTTACGATATACATCTCGATCCAAAGATATTTGTAACGCTTCGTAGAGCACGTGCTTATCGGCATAGAGCAACGTCAAACTTGTAGACATCGATTATTATTTATACTTTGCTTTCGATTTACATAGAGGAATATATGTATATTAGATATATTTAATGTTACTAAAAGGAATGGAAAAGGAAGAAGAAAATGAAGAATTAGAAGAAGAAAAAAGGGAAAAATTTTAACGATCTTTGAAGGATCTTTATGATTAATTGGAAAGAGAGATTCGTTACTCTTCGTACATAGACTAAAGTTTCGCCTTTACGCTTGACGTTTTGACATAATTCCAATGGTTTATACGTCGGTAGCCTTGAGAAATATGTTTCTTATGAAGTATAAATGTGAAGTAGAACGTCGATTATCTGAAATATTACGACAAGAGAAAGAAAGATATAGAGAGAGAGAGAGATTTTTTGATAAATGTATATATATATATATATATGTGTGTGTGTGTGTGTATGTATATACTTGCTAGAATAATAATTAACGTCTTACAAACGTTCATTAAATTCTTCTTAAAGCTCCTTTCTTATTATTATTTATTTTGCAAATAACTCAATTGAATAAAATAATAAAAAATAAAATATAATATTATAACGCACATTAATAGATATGTGTATACATATACACCCCTACATACATACATACATACGTAAAATGAAGAAACAATATTTATTTACATAGACAAAAAAGAAAAATTTTAATGAAAAACTGTAATGCGAACAATGTCATGTGTAAATTGTTGAGAAAAAAAAACGAAAGAAAAGAATAGAAAAAGAAAATTTTACGACTAAACAAATTCGATCGAATGAAATAATAAAAAATAAAATATAATATTATAACGCATGCCACATAGATGAAATACAAATCCTATACATATCTATGTACATGAAAAAAAAAAAAAATGAAAAATTTAACGCGGGAAAATGGGAAGCAGGTAAAATGTCGTCTGTAAATGATAGAACAAAAAAAAGAAAGAAAGAAAAAAAAGAAGAAAGAGGAAAGAAAAATAATGTAAAAGGAAAGAAAAAAAGAAGAATATAAAAAAGAAAGAAAGAGGAAAAGAAAAAGAGGCGGTAACTGTTCGAAGGAAAAATTATATAAAGCGGCCTTCAATTTAAGACGTCCCGTGGTTAATCTCCAGCTGATTGGACCGTCCTCGATGCACCTACTCATTAATGCGCGCTGTGAAAAGTAGTCAGGTGCAGTCAGCTCGCGTTACTTTAATAGACGGGCCAGAAGTAATGCTTGACGGGAATAAGAAAGTCTTAATCCAAAGTAGGTATACCTACGTAGGTACATACCATGCGACGGTCCACGTACTTATATATACATATACACATAATGTGTATATACATATATACACATAAATACATATAATATATATATATATATATATATATATATATATATATATATATAAACACATATGCGAAATATATTTATGTTGACCAAAGAGAGAATACATACGTCACAAAGTAGATGCGAATAGGTAGAATATATACATTTATATGTATATACACATACCACAACTCGATTAGGCTTATTTTGCTTATCAATCGTAAAGGATATAAATCAAAGCGGTGCATCGAGTAATGACTCGTCCATCTAACGGTATAACTCGCTTGTCTCATTTCTCTCTCTTTCTCCCTCCCTCTCTCTCTCTCTCTCTCTCTCTCTCTCTCTCTTTCTATCAGTCACTTAATATTCATTAAATCCCAATTAGTGAGTATAATTATCGACTCGTCTAGTAAAATTTAGAATGACTTTTAACAGGCCAAGTTAATAATATCTGTGAATACGTACATAGGTAGTTATATATAATATTGTCAAGGATTTCGCTATTATTTGATCATAAAATATATATATATATTTTTTTTTCTTTTTGTCAACTATAAGTGTCATTTAAAATGACGAAACACTTTCGGAATATATATTCAATCTATAATGTATGCATCTATATATCTACATATACATACATACACACGTACACACATATATATATATATATATATATATATAAATTCAATTAATTTTTTTTTTTTACTATTTCTTCTACGTAATGAAACGTTCAAATTAGGAAGAGTTTCAAAGAGAAAATAACAGTTAGGACAAATTTACGAATGTCACATAGAAGTCCATCGTTCTATACGTTCTATTCAAACCATAAGGAGGAGAAAGAGAGATAGAGGTGAAAAAGTCGCGCGGGCACGTATCAATTAAGAAACTTTCCCCGTGTGACTTGTATTATCGCCCTCGTCATCGTCATCGAGCGATACGGTACGAGTAGGTACGTAATTATAAATTGCAATTGAATGGCGAGTTGTTAACGTCGTTTTAAGGGACACTATTAGGCTGTCAAGTAAAACTGATTATCGTGCCAGGCGTGGAACTACGTCGCCATCGACGATGTCACGATTTTGACCTCTCTCTCTCTCTCTCTCTCTCTCTCTCTCTCTCTCTCTCTCTTTCTCTGTCTCACTTTTATGAAAAATGACGAAACGTCTGCTCCTAACACTGCACTTAAATAGATAATTCTCTATTAGACTTGTCTCGAGATACTTCATCCTCGATCATATGCATTTGAATTTTTCAAAGAAATTATCTACCGATTTCATTTACCACTTTCCTTCTTTCCTTCTTTCTTTCCTTCTTTCTTTCCTTCTTTCTTTTTTTCTTTCTTTTCTTTTTTTTTTTTGTTTTATTTACTTTTCTATTTTTTCTTTCTCTTTTCCTATCTTTTTTTTTCTGAACAAAACGCAACACAAATGAGTGCATCATCGTCGAAGAAATCAACGTGATTGTATCGATTAATTTCTAGATAGAAGAAACGCGTTATAAAGGGTTCATTAGCTCGTAATTAAAGCATATCGCATCGGCTCGCGGCTAAGATCATCCGTAAACTACTAGATTAGTAGACTGTTCTTGCTGCTATTATTCAACATGAAAGTATAATAACTGGGACGTATTATAAATATAAACTAGTAGTTTATATAGAATTATTATTCATAAATTTTGATATTGAAATAAGAATTGACGTGAAATACAAAAAAAAAAGAAAGAAAGAAAGAAAGAAAAAAAGACACATAAAGTAAGAAAAGAAATTTGAATAAAAAGTTATTACGATATTTAAGAAAAAAAAAAAAATCTAAAAAATCGAATATACGAATACATTGATACAATATACATATCTAACTATACACACACACACACACACACACACATATATATATATATATATTGCTTTTGTTAAACCCACACTTCTATACGCAATCACCATATAAAATGGTACACGTACGCATGAGAGGATCAATGTACCCATTTGGACGATTACATTAACTCTTATGAACCGATGGCTATCGTTCTCTGTACGCACGATTAAATTGATTTATGGCTAAACGTTAAGCGGCGGCGTTTATTTGTAATATATATATATGTATATATATATATGCATATATACATATATATACACTTATAGATATATACATAAACTCATAGAACATGTGAGTGGGTGAGTCCGCCATTGGAATTCGATTTTATCTACTGACAGATACGAGATCGACCGTTGCACGACGCATATTTTTTTTTTCTTCGTAATTTTTTTCCTCCTTTTTTTTGTTTTCTTTTCTTTCTTCTTACCTTCTATCTTTCTCTCTCTCTCTCTCTCTCTCTCTCTCGTTCTCCCTATCCTTGTCTTACACGTTCTATCTCCTTACCAACTCCCACTTCTTCCTTCAAGCTTCCTTTTGCTTCTCTTAGAAACGACACGTATGTATTTACGTATGTATTTATTTATATTACGTATGCATGTATGCAAGTATATATGTATATATGTATGTATGTATATGTACGCATGTAGGTGGTGAGGCGTTAATGGCGTTCGGCAAAGAAAATAGAAAAGAGATAAGGAATTTCCTCAGCGATTTGCATTATGTGACTTAAGTTAGCCCGAGCTAACTCTCACGAGAAGTCACAGACCATTGTTCATGGTGATATCTCATCTGGCGAGACACTTAGATAACCGAACGTAATAATGATAATGTTAACAAACGAGAAAGATATAATGTAATATAAAAATAATAGGCGCCATATTAATCGATAAATTTGCGACTATCTATCTAAGTTTTTATTTCTTTATTTATCTCTTTTTCTTTTTATCATTTTATTTATCTATTTTATCTCTCTCTCTCTCTCTCTCTCTTGTTTTCTTTTTTTTCTTTTTTTATCTATTATAAAATAGCACGTTTAAAAGACATCAACGTGCTATCTCTTTTTCTTTCTTTTTTCTTCATCAACTTAATTGAGAAATAACAGTTGACTTTTTGCTACCTTAAACCGCCTCCTTATTTCTTTTTCACTTTACAAACGTAACGCCCTTCTACTTCTTCTTCTACTCCTTACATCCACTCTTTTAATAAATCTCTCGCTACGATACAGAGCAAAAATACGAGTTTCTTTCGGTGGACCAAAATCTAAAAATTCCAAGTGTAAAATTTAAAAAGGAATCTTAAAGATTGTGAGATGTTGAGTCAACGAAGTATAGTAAGTTATATTACCTATTACTTTTATGGGATATATCAATTTATTATTAAAATTCAAACGTAATTATTTAATTTACTTCTTTTCTTTTTTTTCTTTTTCAAAGGCGTGCCATAGAAGGTATATTTGTTAATTTAATTTGATTTTTTAAAAAGAATCTATCGAAAGGTATTCCTGCATGATTTTTTCAAACATGAATACAGACAAACGTTTCCAATCGGATTCAGATTTAAAGTAACAAGTAATTTGTAACTTTTATACGTGTTTTGCTAACTACGTAATATATGTTATTAATTAAATTAAATTAAATTACATTTCTACCTTTCTTATTTTTGCTTGCAAAAAAAAAGAAAGAAGAAATAAAAGACACGAAAATTACATCGTACATTCTCGATGAAAAAAAAATTGCATATAATAAAATTATTTATACTTCGTTAATATCTCTATCGATAAAATAAAAAATCGAAATTGAAAATTGGTCAAAGGTTTACAAGATGATTCTAGGACGTGTAAGAAAGATACGTTTCGATGGTTAAAAAAAAAGGAAAGAAAAAAGGAAAAGAAAAAGAAGAAAAAATAATGATTTACGAACGATAAAGTTGCAAACTCGAAGCAAGAACGAGGTGACGCCGCTT
Source organism: Vespula vulgaris (assembly GCF_905475345.1). NCBI lineage: Eukaryota > Metazoa > Arthropoda > Insecta > Hymenoptera > Vespidae > Vespula > Vespula vulgaris. The sequence continues at coordinate 2,511,159 of NC_066599.1, read as the reverse complement.
ACTAACTAATCGCAATTAGATGAAATTAAATTTCAACGTGACCGGTTGATAAAATAAGACCTTGCATTATCTGCCCCACTAATCTACCAAGTAACATGCTCGTGCGTATATAGGATATATTATTATAAGCGTATTATCCTATTATCCTTTAGTATTATCCTGTTATATACTAACTACGTGACTATCTTTATACATACATATATGCACATACGTGCATATATATATATATATATGTGTGTGTATATATAAATATATATTAAATATATATATATATATATATATATATATATATATTATATCGAAACTAGAGAATATAAAATCAATTTAAATATATAATCGCCTAAACTCTAATCGAACTCGATCGATAACCCCATTGAAAATATACTCAAGTCGAACACATAAGTACATAATAATTATTATTTTAGATCAGTATCATCGTGCCTCGTAATTTACGAAACGAAAACTTTTCCATGTGCATAATAAAGTAGTTATACCGTATTTAATATCAAATGTAAAATCACGTTTTCTCTTATTTGGCATTTAGTTGATTAGATACGTTGCTACATAGTTTAGATATTAGACAAATTTCAAGTAACTCGATTGATGATTATAGGTCTATTATAAAACGATAGACGAAGTCTTAACATAGTTTTCTAACCAGAAAGAAAGATATTAAGTTCGAAATATAAATATAAAAAGGAGCGAAGGCGTCGGAAGATTGGCATTCCATTAGAAAGAAATCGGTGTATCGACGCGCAATCTAGAAGGTAAAAAGTGTAGAACAGGAAATAGACCTCCGTCAAGTTGCAACTATGTCTGTCCCGGTTTTTACAGAAACCGGTTACGATTGCCGCGTGCTTTTCCGACTAGAAAAACCACGAGCATTCTTTTACTCAAAAGTCGAAGCTATCGATTATACAAACTATCGTTTCCTATCGATCGATACTTTACACGGTGTATCGATCGAACTATCGATTCCTTTCTACGATTAAAGTCGGTTCCAATTATGGTTAACTCTTGTGGCCATTAGTTTATAAAATTCTTTGAATCTTCTCGGGGTGAAATTTTTACGAATTAAACTTTTTTTCTCTCTTTTCTCTTTCTTTCTTCCTTTCTTTTTCCTTTTTTTCCCTTTTTTCTCTTTGTTCGTTTACATTTTTTTTATTTAGTTATTTATTTATTTATTTATTTATTTTGTTTTTTTAAAGGAAGTATGTTTTTTCTCATGTACGTGGAAATCTCAGTTAAAGATAATCACCGATCGAGTTGCTATGATCGTTACGAACGTACGATTTAGATCGAGATTAGACCAGTCGGTATGTACCAAAGAACAGTTAATTGTAAGATGTGATCCAGAAAAGAGAGAAAGAGAGAAAGAGAGAGATGCATCAAAAAAAAGTCTTTGTCGTCGACTACGCCATAGACTATATCTTGATCCATTTTCTTTTCTTTTCTTTTCTTTTCTTTTCTCTTCTTTACCTTTCTTTCTCCTTTTTTTTTTAATTTTGTTTCCACATAACTCCGACGAATCCTCGTTTATTACATGACGATAAATTCTAAAGGATTTCAAGAATTTTTCGTACTTCATTCTTCGTTATACCATGTCAACGTGTTGAATTCTTTTTCTGAAACGCAACAGAACCTCCATAAATATTTTTCTCGCGAGTGTATGGCCAACTAAAACGAAGTTTTCATAAATCGAACAAATTCTTTTTTTCTTCATCTTCAATTCCCTACATACAGAAAAATAATTCTTAAGTATAAATTCTTCCTCTTTTTCTCTTTCTTTTTTCTTTCTTCTTTTTTCGAATAATTCCTCAAAGTCATCGTACTCATGTATACACATATATATTTACTCAATGAGATCTCGTAATTCTCTCTTTCGAGAGACACGCATCGAATCTTACTTACAAATTTATCCGAAAGAAGTAATTACGCGATGACCTGAATCAGCAAAAAGTAAGAAAGAAAGAAAAAGAGAGAGAGGGAGGGAGAGAGAGAGAGAGAGAGAGAGAGAGAAAAGAAAAAAGAAAAAAAAGAAAAGAAAAAAGAATAAGATCTTCGGCGATCTCTTCGAAAAGGATGACACTGTATAATCAAGCTGACACCGAATTGAGAGTCGCTTTAAAATGTTCTTCGAATATCTTCACTGTTCGATCGATACGAAAAAGAAGATTAAACATCATTGGTAGGTAGAGATATCTACCTGCAATATAATTACGACTTCGATGATTATTACGAACGATTTTCAAAAGACAAGAGAGAAAGAGAGAAAGAAAGTTATATATAGAGATAGAAAGAGAAAACCTAATAAATCCATATCGATATTTAAGACATTCGATACGTCTAATAAATATTGCAAGATCACATCTCAATATTAAAAACGATCGATTACTATATCGATTCAGATAGTTCCAGCGATGGCTCCAGATGGAAAGCACTTTTTAGAAATTCAACTTGAAAATTTAATTCGAACGATTTAAAATCGATTCTTTGTAAATCAATCATGTAATGAAATCGTTTGATTGTATATATATATATCTTACTTCTATTGAAATTTCACCATAGTTAGTCCATTTAGGGAGCACCGAGAACTGCGCAAACTTCTCCATGTCCTAGATATAAAATAAGTGGACGTAGTAAATTACGATGTGTAGTAATAGCACCAACGCGACATCTGGGACATACGGAACCTTGAACCAGACTTTTCTCTGCTAACACCCAACATGTTCAAACCTACACAATTTCTGTGATACACAAAGAGAAAAAGATCGATCATCGAGAAGAATATAAATGAGATCGAATCTATAGAAAAAAGTTATAACCGTTCGTGAATATTTATCTATCTATTATATATATAGAATATCTATATCAATAGGAAAATTTCAAGACTATAAGAAAAAAATCATCAGACGATTCGATTATACTTGAAACATCGATATCAAATTAATCGGCTAATCTCAATTTCAAATTCATATTTTTAAATCTAATAACCAAAAGTTTCTAATTTTTCCTCGAATTTTCATTTTTAACAACAATGCGAAGAGAGATACATACGGAGACGAAAAAAAATTCGAGATCATTTTAAAAGATCGATGATTCGGTTTTTCAAGACTTCTTAGATTAATTTTCTCGTTTTTTTTTTCATATTTTTTTCCTTCAAATTTCACCAAAAAAAAAGGAAAGAAGAAAGCTACGTAACTTAGAAACGTTTTTTTCTACAATCTATGAACAAAATTTATTTTCAGAAAAAATAGAAAAAATTGATTATTAAAAAAAAACTTAGAAATTTTCGATCCTTTGCAAAAAACATCTTTTCTTTACATTGGAAATACGACGAGGAAGATGATGATGATGATGATGATGATGATGATGAAGATGAATGAGATGAGACCTCCACACCCATTTCAAGCATATCAAGAAGAGATAAGAAAGAAACAAAATAATATCAATATCCAGAGATCAGATAACAAGTGCGCTTATTCATTTATACTTCCGTCTCGAATTAATCAACGTATTAATTCGCATTTTTCGCGTAAAATCGGAGAAATTGAATATATATACATATATACATATATACAGAAAAAAAGAAGAAAACTGTTTTGAAACAGTAAAAAAAGAATAAACACTATAGACAGATAGATAGATACATAGATAGACAAATAGAATAAAAACTTATATCTCTCGATCTGAAATTCTTTAATCGACTCTACGCACTTAAGAATTACGCCGGCTGTCTGTTCAAGGACGAATGAGAAAAAAAAAGAAAAAAGAAAAAAGAAAAAAAAGAAAAGAACAAAAAAAAAAGAAGAAAAAAGAATAAATTCTCCTAAGAAGTAGTATAATTAACTATAAAAGTTCGCGTTAACTTAGCCGTTGGAATACTTAATAATAATAGTAATCATATGGGATGATCGTTTCTAATTGTTGAAGAAAAATAATAAGGATGTGCGTCAGAAAAGATGAGGAAGTACTTTAACGATCGAGGACGAACGGAAGTCCGGAGTGAGAAACGTTACCCAGAGGCAACAGATTGCTCTTCCTCTCGATTCTCATTGGTTATCTCAAAAATAGTCAAAGTTTAACTCTCAAAAAGTCTTAACGATCTTCGTAAATGATTTTTCAACCAAATTTATACACGTTGTTGTAACACGTTATCTTCCCCTATTCTCCATCTTTTCTCTTCATCGTCATTACCATCATCATCATCATCATCATCATCATCATCGTCGTCGTCGTCGTCGTTTTCATCTTCTTCTTCTTCTTCTTCTTCTTACTCTTTCCAGTATCCTTTATGAATCAACATAGATGGATTACCGTTATTCGAGCTAATTATGGCTTACATCGACTGTGAGTATGTTGCCAAGATGGGGAATACACTATACATAATAATAATTATATACAAATATTTCATATCTATCGATTCCAAATGCATAAACCATAAATTTGTTTAATCAATTCTAATACCATTTTAATTCCTAAAGTAACGGCGAATAGTACATTGAATAGTTTATCGTTAGCCACGCGCAATACGTTATTGAACGAATCAACAAGGGAAAATAATTTTATATACTAAAAAAATATAATATACTACGACTAAGACGACAACGATTTAAGACGGTTACGACTATGACGACTAGATCGAGATAACCTTTGATCTTGCTCGGTGAACATTACGATCGCTTTGGTATTTTAATTTCTCGCCATTTTGACGACGTCCGCGTGATAAGCTAATTATTTATCGTTTTGCGATATATACGTGATATTATCGATGATAATGATGATAGAAAAAAAAAAAGAAAAAGAAGAAGAAAAAAGAGGGAGAAGCTCGAAGGAAACAGTTTTACGAGTAACTCTTACAAATATGTAAGTACGTGATAGAGAGTTACAAGGTTTCATTCCAGATCTCGGCGTATGTTAAAAAGAAGGAGAAGTAGGAGGAGGAGGAGAAGGAGGGAGAGAAGAGGGAGAGGGTTATATATAATTAAGAAACATTAAAAGTTTACAACCAGCCGGTTGTAAGTTGCACAGAGCTGTAAATGTAATTACCGGCGAGCCTAACCGAGCTGCTCGTGTGCTCGCACAATCGCTCTATCTATCTTTATCTCTCTCTCTCTCTCTCTCTCTCTCTCTCTCTCTCTCTCTCTCTCTCTCTCTCTCTCTCTCTCTCGCTCTTTCTCTCCTTCTCTTTTTCATTCTGTAAGAGTATTAACGATAAATATCCAACAGAGCTTGTCGCAGAGTATTACGTTTTCTATCTGTAATGTAAATTAGCCACAGATAGTGGAACAAAACGCGTGATCTACTTCGTCTGTTTCTACGTTTTAAAACCATATTAAGTATTGTAGGTATTGTACATATACGTACATATATATATATATATATACACATGCAATATATATACATACATATATGTGTGTATATATATATATATATATATACACATGATGAGTAATAAATTGATAAAATACGTATTATCTCATTACTTTTTTTCCGACAGATGATAATATAAAGATTACATTATTATTTTTATAATAGAGAAAATTTCTACGTAATAATTGCTACTTACAAAAAATCTAGAAAAAAGAAAAAGAGAGAGAAAAGAAAGAAAAAGCGAAATAAAAAGGGGGAAAAAAGCGAAGCAAACCGTATTAGATTTTTAATCGCAAATTCGCGAATAGGGAGGGTTTTTTGAAAAGGGTTGGGTTAAACAAAGGATGTGGAGCAATGAGCCTCTGGATGACTGAAAAAGCGCGTGGGGCTCTGGTACGACGAGCCGCGTCGAAAGAAAGTGACCGACGAGCATATAATATCTGCTACCGTGCACAAAAAGCGGTTGCCGACAGGTTTCGAAGCCGGTAGCCAGTGCTCGCTCGATGAGACGTACAATGAGAAACGACGTGGTGGGACCACCTCTCACCGAGATTAATAACGTTCAAGGGATAACGTCCTCCTCGAGTTTTGCTTGAAATTTTCATGAAACCCCCAAAGTCAACAGGAAGGAAAAAAAGCAACGAAAAAAGAAAAAAAAAAGAGAGAAGAAAAAAGAAAGCAAAGTAATAAAGGGTGGGATTATTTTTCATCAATTTTTCGCAAGTAGATAAAATTAAGAGAACAAAAAAGTGTCAAAAAAAAAACAAAACAAAAAAAGAAAAGAAAAGAAGGAACGAAAAAAATCAGAAGGATAAAAACTAAGCCACGAATTAGTCTCATAGATCGCGAAATAACTTAAGTATCTTAAAGATGGATTATTCTTGATCAATTTTTCGCAAGTGTATGAACAGATAAAAAAGAGCAATAAAAAGAAATACAAAAAAGAAAGTCGTGAAACAATTTCATAAATCATATAATAACATAAAGTTCTTAAGAGATTAAATATTTCGATAAATATTTTGCAAACACACAGAAATCGACAGAAAGAAAAAAGAACCGCAAACGAAAAAAAAAAACGGAAACAAAAAGAGAGAGAAAGAGAGAGAGAGAAAGAGAGAGAGATATGAAAAAAAGTGCAAAATAATTTCACAAATCTGAAAATAACATAAGAAGAATCCTAATGAATTATTTTCGATTAATTTCTCAAGAATATTTTTATCCATAAATTCTCTCATAACTTTCGAATAAAATCCTTCAAAGATCTTACTTGTTATTATCACTGATGTTTTGAATGGCGCCAATGGTGCTGATCGATCATAAAAAGATGGTAAATTAGAAAAAGAGAAATAAGAGAGAGAGAGAGAGAGAGAGGCAGGCAGGTGCCGGCGCCTTCTCCTTTTTCTCTCTGACATCCTTCCTTTATAACCAAGCTGATGTCCTTTGAAGAGAGCGTGGACACTGAAAAATGCGCAATGATAATGAAGATAATGTACGATATGCTTCGAGGCAATAAGAGAACCGCTATTCGTCATATCTTGACGCCTACACGTAGCCGACACATATATACATACATATATACATTCATACATTATACATACATATATACATACATACGTACATACAGATATATATATATATATATATATATATATATATATATATATATATATATATATAAGAACGCCTTTGAAGGATATCGATATGTAAAAGAAACGATAGGATGCTTATTGTATATTGAAAATCAGGATAAAAGCACGACGTACGAATTGCATGATTCGAGTCATAGATAAAAAAAATTATTTCAAAGAATTATACTTTGCATATAGCGAATAAATAAGTAAATAACTTACCTACGTATAATAACTTTGGAGACTTTAATGCTCCAAGTTAAAATAAGACAGACTCTCTTTGTTTCTTCTTGAACGAATCCTTGGTATTTCGATCGAAACATTCGCGTCAATTTCAAATCTTGATTGCGTCAAAGGAAACACTTGTTGTTACATACACATACACAATATATATATATATATATATATATATATATATATATATATATTACTTTACGTTCCTTTACGTCTTTATTGGTACTCTCTGCTCGTACTTGTTTTAGAAATGTCTTGCAAAAAACGTATAGGTACAACCTATCTACGTGTGTGAGTGTATATACATATATAATATACATATGTGATCTCTGTATGTGTGTATATATATATATATATATGTTCACTTGCACAGCTGTCTAACATTTCATGGGAAATTGCAGCCCGGTTGAAACGACGGTAAGAAGGATGTAGACGTTTAACGTGCTCCACGACTGTTAATTATGACGTAGAAATTTTCGGTATTACGAAAGTTGTATTCTCTCTCTGTACTAAAACTAAATAGTATATATAAATACATGTACTATATACATGTATATACTACAATATATATATATATATATATATATATATATATATACATATATAGTATCGGATGCTTCAATTTTCTACGATCGTTCTTGAGTACCTTACTCGTTATGGATGAAAAGAAAGGAAAAATAAATAAAAAAAAAAAAAAAGAAAAGAAGCAGGAAGGAAAGTGAAAGTATCGGGAGGAGAGAACCTTAACAATATTTCCACGTTTACCGAGACTGTCAAGGTTGCCAGATCGTTTGATTCTACCGTTAGAATAATCTCACGTGCCAGGATGATTCCGAAACAAACGAACGGGAAAAAATGAATCATGGAAATGTTTAATAATTAACTATGTTCTCTCGCAATCAGATAGATAATCATATCTAAATTATGGAAAGTCTGCGAATGATACGTTGCGACTGTTAAATAATTTTATAAGAGAAAAGGAAAAAAGAAAGAAGATATATACATCGCGTAATATTGTAAGTCAATGTTATACTACACGACGAATATAAAAAAATAAACAAAATAATCGTCGAAAACAAAATTGTTGTTTTGATACGTTCAATGTCGCATTCATAGGTCGCTGGTAGATCACTCATTCTCTCCCCTCTTCTATCTCCTCTTCATCGAACAAAAGTTTCATTTTCAAGTAGTTACAATTATTTTATATAAAATGAAACATTATCGTAAAACTCTTTGCGTAATATTATCAGCTGATACGTAATTATCACGTAGATGTGTACATAATGGAATTTGTATGCTACCTATCGAGTCATGCGGCGTTGTTTCGTAATATAAAATTTGATAATCGTTCGATTCTTTGAATCGTTTTCTCAATCCTTATTTATATTACCATATGGAATATTTACTCTTGAAAAATTCATTGGAAGCTCATTAAAAGTATGAACGAACGATTAATAATATATTTAAAACTAAGTACGTATTAAATAATTATTTTGTTGATTTTGTAGATATCACAACTCATGTTTTATAAGTGTTTACAACGAATGTAATAACGTGGTCTATGGATGGCACACGTTGCCTCTACGGAAAGTCACGTGAAAATAGTCCGTAACTATCAACGTGTAAGGAAGTACTGTGATATCTCTCACGGATCTCCAGTTTGTTCATCTTTCTCTGGGATCGAGGCCTACGTCAAGGACTTTGTATACAGAACATACTCGTTCTTTGTTCATATTTCTCGCTGTGTGTTCTTTTCTGTTTATGTTCTGTTTGTCTTTCTTTCTCTCTCTTTCTCTCTCTTTATTCTATTCTTTACATGATTAGTAAACGTGATGTAATCGAAGATGTCAACAATTGCGACTTACCTGGATCGTAGTTTTGAGAATACTACTGGCTAACGATCTACAAAAATCCCACTTACTGCGCATCCTTGTGTTCTCTTGTAGTATTCGATGACGTCAGCAAAATCGGTAAACGCAAAGGATATCTTTGATCTTGATTCGAACTCTGTTTTGAATCGCATCGAAGATGTTAAATTTCTTTATCGACTTTTCTTTTTTCTTACCGACAATCGATAAAAATGTAAACTTCTTTATCCAATGCTATAATAAAGTTTTATATCTATGGTCAATATTTATGATATCTACCTATCGATACATTAAATCATACATAAGATGATATTAAAAATAAATTACAAATATAAATACTTTATTTGTAATAAATTATAAAATACAATTATGTGAGTTATATACACATATATATATATACGTGTGTGTATAAATCTAAAGTATGATTAAAATACTTTTTGCATTACCATGTGCATTGATTATAGTAACCTTCATAAAATAATGTCGGTAACACTATCTTTATTTCTCTTCGATGGTATAACGATCGGAGCGATATTAATAGTACTAATTTTATTTTTCTTATCACGTTTACTTTTACTATTACTACCTGATTGTAAACTTGACTTACCACATTTATTTTCTGGTTCGTCTTTTGTGATAGTGCTTTCATAACCTCGAGAGCTATCTGGAATACTTCCACTCTCTTGTTTAATTGCATTTATCGATACAACAGAACTGAAAATAGAAAATTCTAACTTATCGAATTACAACCCAAACGTTTCATTAAAAGATGATATTCATGTGTTCATATTAATTAACAAACTCACAGATGCATCAATTCCGTTATATAGAATTAATAAATATTAACAATACGATATAAAATACTTACTTTCTTCTTTCTATTTTTACAGATTGTTTAGAGAAAGTTTTATTGTAAAATTCAACTACTGTTTGAAATGAATCTATATAGTTATTTTCATCTACTTCAATCGCATGCTTATTTAGTTGATTTTCATTAAACACTTTTGTCTCAATATTTTCTATAGAAAGGAAAATACTTCAGTGTAATAATATATAGTTGATACTAAAAGATATCTTTCTCTATTTTCATAGCATACTTCTTATTAATTCTGCTCCTTCTGCTTTATACTCTGCTATTTCTTGATCTTTTCTTTTAATCAAATCCGTTAATATATTTTGTCTACGCATAAGTTCTATAGAAGATAAATACAATGGTTTCGTTACGTTCTCCCAGAATTCTTCTGTAGTTCCCTTGGAAAAATTAACTTCAAATTTGAAACGACCTCCTTCAAAATTTTTTAATAACTTAATATGATCGACAGATACCTCCACAGCATATTTTGGAATATCGGTTAATGTGTCTAACACAACTTCTATGTGTTCGTTATCGCTGATAATTAATACAGAATTTAATTTCTAAAAATTATCAAGAATTAATCTCCCATTAAAAAATAACCTTACATAGTATAAACTATTCGCATTATACCTTCGATTTTTGTAAAATCTTCTCATCGGTCAAACATTCTGACCAAATTTCTTTAAAATTGGTGAGCAAAATTTTCCACGCATTGTTTTCTTTGGTAACACAGATAATAAACGGATCATCCTGAATATTAATCTTTTTCCAAATTTTACCTAAGTCGTTTCGATTAAGATTTACAGCCATCTTACGATATATTTAACGTTTTAAATAACAAATTGCGTTCCACATAACCTAACCTCATCCGCATACATACGTAACTACGTACAATCGAACGAATTTGAAATATTTCATAAATATATTATATAAATTACGAATACGACACGTTAAATTAAACAATATAATTTAAACGAAAACAATTTCTAACTAACTTAATCCATATATTTCTTAATATAAAACTTGTTACAGTACCATTACCTATGACTGCGCTCTTGCGACGTGTTGCGTCATCTTATCACGTGACCACATAAATCTTATTTCCAGGTAAAAATCGATACACTTTGGAATCCGATACAATATCGATTACAAGAATCGATAGGAACGTCATACATCGAGATGACGAATCAGAAATGATCGTAAAATTTTCAAATAGATTTATTTATACAATATCGGATAATATAACTAATATATATTACTTACACTATAATTTCTAATCAACTTTGTTCATGCTTTAGGATTCTTATATTAACTGTATGAAAATTTGTATCTTGTAAATATCCATTTACCAACGTAATCGTAGAATCATCATTGAATTTCTCTTCTAATCCTAAACGATAATCTTTTCGATTTCTTCGTTTAAGTTTTTCATTCGATATCTGCTTAAACGAAAACAAAAAGAAACATTTTTACTATTAGTCCGTTCGTATCATCGATTCTTTTTTTAGATTATATTTATTGAAAATAATATCAGACCGCGTGTCTCGACATTTTTGGAGCAGATTTATTCTTTCTTAACTTTCCCCTTGATATTTCTTTCCAATTTGTCAGGTTCATCGATTCATGAGTTTCCTTCCCGTTTTGAATTACGTCGAATTTTCGATGAAATCCACGTTTCGTTTCCTTGTCAATTAATTCTCTCTCTCTGTGCATTCTTCTCTTATTATTCATCATTAAATAATCGTAAACCATAGACGAATTGTCCGAATTCGAGCAATTTTTTATTTCCAAATTTGTAGCATTGTTCGAGAATAATCTTTCTTGAATTTTTTTCTGATCCTTCAAAAGTCGACTCGTCGATTTGAAATTCTTACGTTTATCTAAATTCAACGGATCTAATATTTTTTCTTTCTCTCTCTTTTTTATTATTATTACTATTATTATTATCATTATTATTAAAAAGTATCTAAAATAAAATTAAAAAAAAAAAAAAAGGAAAAAAATTAAAACAACGACGATAAAGGACATCTTACTCGACGAATCAAATAAGTCTTTTCGATACAAGCAACGAACTTCAGCATCACTTTTTAATCTTAATTTTAAATAACCTTCCTTAGTTTCCTCCTCGGTTAATACTTTATGTCCGCATGATCTTATCTAGATGAATATATATGTATATATATATATATGTGTAAAAATATATTTAATGTTGTCATCTTTGTCGTAGTGACTCTCTTTATTTCGTTAGTTTTATTTTTAACATACTTGTTCTTTCTTCTTTCGATCTCTCAATATCAGATTACGTATGATATCGTTCGTATAAGAACTAATCTTCTTCGTTATTTCCGTTAAATCGTTGTATTCCGTTTTTAAACGTTTGATAAGATAACTTTCTACAATGGTGTCTTTAGAAAAATTATGGGACAACATTTTCTCGTTTAATAATTTACAGGATATACCAATATCCTTCACCAGTACAGCATCTTGAGAACGTCCACCGTTTTTATAACTTCTATCAAAAAATGGAAAGAAAAAGATAATAAAATAAAAAGAAAAAAAAAAAAGAAAGAAAGAAAGAAAAGCTAAAGAAGCAACATTATTATTCTCGGAAAGGAAACTATACTTTACGATATTATTTTATTATTCTTGAATATTTAATTTTTCACCTGTAGTACGGAAACCCATAACTTTCTAAGGGAAGACTGGTAAAAGAAGAAACGAGATCGTTATCATTCGATTTACGAAGTTCATTGGTGAGAAACGAACCGGAAGTGAGATCGGATAAAAGATCTTTATTGGCTCTTCCATTGGAATTATTTTTGTCGTTTTTTTTCTTAATCTTCGTTAAAAGGTCTTTCCTCGAGGACAAGCTGAAGGTCGATGTGTCGGCAGCTTCCATTTCGTTCTTGATCGTTCCCATCTTTAAAATGATATTTCGATGTTACTTCTACAAGTGTTTTTCTATGTTGGCATCGAAATCACCGATTTTACGTACGTTCTAATTTTCTAATATCTAAAAATCGTGCGTAAGAAAAAAAAATTATAACCTTTTTAAAATTAAAAATTACTTATTCTTCCTTCTCTCTTTCTTTTACTTCTCTCTCTCTTTTTTTTTTTTTTTTTTTTTTTTAATTAATATACCCAATATTATAAAAAATCGTTTTAATTAATTAATTGATATTATATTATACATTAATGAAATTAATTATATTAATTTCATTAATGTAATTTATTACCGATATATGAAATCCACGTTTACCCATTAATGAAAAACACAAACGAGTGCAATGTTCGAATCTCGGACGTGATTCGTGGACAGCCATCACAAAGAAACAGACAGATCGAAATCGCGAAAGATTGTACGTTCAATTTGGAGAGTCACCGACAACCAAAGGAGGTTACAACATTTCGGCATGCCATACAAGAGAAATCAAATGAAACGCGTCTCGATAGGGACCATCGATTCGATCTGACCGAATTTTATCGAAAATTACGAAAAATATCGAATTGTACGAAACGTCTCTCTTTCTCTCTCTCTACTTGAATTTCCAATTAAAAAAAAAATATATATATATGTACATAATAAATAAATGAATTTGTTAATTTTTACGTGCATATATTTAAGTAAATAAATAATTTGAAATTCATCCTTTATTCACAATATATATATATATAAATTTCTCTTGACCTTTTTTCTTTTACTTTTTTTTATAATTCTTTCTTTTAACCCATAATTTTTCAATCTTGATTTCAAGTAAGCCTGATATTCTTAAATCCCACAATACCACAACTACCTGTCCGCATTCATGGTTCTTATTACTACCACTGCGTCACGAGACGTATGATCTTTCCATATACTCTCTTATTTCAAATGATCTCTTTATTAACAAACGAAAAAACCAAATGCCAAATGGAACCGATATCATAAATTCTTCGGGAATGTATTATTACTCTTAGTGCAGATAATTAAAATATTATAAATACTCGTTAAAATTCATTGCATAGTCTTATTCTATTACTAATCACATAGTTTATATATATATACATATATATATATAAATAAATATTAAAAACTAATTACATATTTTAGATCAACGAGAGAAGAAAGTAGAAAGAATCTTGTCCTCAGATGTAAGATTTACGTACTCTTGGGGTATGAAAGCAGGTATCACCATGGGCGTCGACTTATTACTCTTAAGACCGTAATGAATTTATCCAATCAACGCTCTAATTAACAGTTTCATATTCGTCCAAACGATGTTATAAAAATTCCGACATTAAAAAGACAAAAAAAAAGAAAATAAATAAATAAAGGAAAAAGCGCACGCATCATTTTTATTAATACGATTAACACAATTAATTTTTTATTGATCTAAACAACCTTATCAACATTTTTACGTTTTCTAGGAAGTAGTAAAGTGTCGTTTCTTCTCTTAAAGAAAGAAAAAAAATATGTATAAAAAAAATATGTATAAAGAACAAACAAACTGTATAAAAATAATTCACGCCAATATGAATAGATAATCAAATTAATTTATGATCTCTAATCTCTGCATTTATATGAACAATGCTACTAGAAACATTTTTGCGTTTCTCAAACAAATCGTCAATTTTTTTCACAGAAAAAAAGAAGGAAAGAAAAAAACGAAAAAAGAATAAAAAAAAAAAAAACTATAAGGAAACTGGATGAAAGATCGACGCCACTGTGAAAAGACCAGAAGAGAGAGACTCTTTCTACGCTTTCCATCGTCCTCTCCTTTCTCGAAGCATGATCATAATAATGGCGGCGCTGGCAGTCACCTTGGCCGGCCACGAGCAAGAAGGCGCTCACAGTCGGCTTCTCGATCGCGAGCCGTCTTGTTAGAGGTTTACGTGGCCGTGATAAATCTAATCAAACAAAACCAAAAAAAGATCGTTTTGGGCATATCGGATATACGTATATAAATTCATACACATATATATATAGAATCGATTTGGTGATTTATAAAAAATGTGATCAAAGGCGTCTAACGAGAGCACGAAGAAACGAAGAGTTTATAGCTAAGTGAACCTCAATCGATATCTGTTCATCGTCATCATCGTTGATCAACCAACAGAATATCGGTAGAGTGAAAAAGAGGGAGAGAGAAAGAGAGAGAGAGAGAGAGAGAAATAAATAGAAGAAAGAGATGACTTTTAAAGTGATTCAATGTTTGACAGCGATGATCCAACGTGATCGATCGAAATCAAAGAAGACTCTCGACGATCCGAGAAATCGACGATTTTTCATCGATTTTTTATATTTCGAAGATTTTTGAAAAAAGAAAAAAGTGAGAAAGGTAGATAGATAGATAGATAGAGAGAGAGAGAGAGAGAGAGAGAGAGAGAAAGAAGGGAAGAGAGAGCGTGTATGTGTATGTGTTTGTGTTTGTGTGTGTATATACAGTTCGTATTCGTATTCGAGCTCTAAGAGAAAGTTGACGACTGTTTTACTTACCGGTTGAGTGATATTTTTTCTTTTCTTTTCTTTTTTATTTTTTTCTTTTTCTTTTCTTTTAATATCGGAGATCTCTCTCTCTCTATTTTTTTTTCCTCCTGGACTTTTTTTTCTTTCTTCTTTCCTCAACTCCTTCCTTCCTTTCTTCTACGAAGAATTTCTATTGGAATAAAACTATTGGCGAGAGATGGATGAAGGTGGGAGAGAAATATTTGATTTCGAATTCATTTTGATAAGTGAAGTGAAGTGAAGTGAAGAAGTGTATATTTTACTCGATGAGTCGTCATCGAAAGAAGCGATATTAAAAGGATCTCGTTTTTGTTAACGTGACCAACCAATTGGGATTTAATAACCGAACGATACGATACGATACGATACGAAGTGTGACATTGACGTTTGAATCGTTGTAATCCAATGTAGCGAGATGTTCAAAAGGTGGAACGTCTTCATTGTGGCTGTTGGCCTGATGATAGGTGTCGGTGAGTAATATTGATATATTTTCTTTTTAAAAATTTCTTAAAGGAAAATTGAAATCCATTAGAAAATGAATGATCTGTCATTGTATCAATTCTAATAATGTAAAACACAAAATTAATATATAATATATAATATATAATATGTATATATATTGTTTCGACGATTATATTTAATTACAATTTTCCTAAGAAAATAATAATTATGTAAGAGAATTATCTGAAGCGAGAAAAAATAGTAACACTGACGTAACTATTCCCCGTCAAGGCTATTAATTCGACGGAAGAAATAAAAATGAAAAGAAATGATTTCCAAGTAAGAATTACTTATCTTGCTAATCTCTTATCTTGCTATATGAAATTTTTATTTAGAAAATATTATTATGCATTCTCGTTCATATATTGTACATTAACGTATTGATATAAAATATCTTTTCTCTTTTCTTTTTTCTTTTTTTTTTTAACTACATTTTTTCCCTCAAATATTTAATTACTGATTATTATAATACACTTTTATCGAAACTCTTTTTCTTTTCCTTCAACATTATAAACGATGTTTACGATGATGAAATAGATATCATAAATATGAAATGTATTCCTTATTTATTATTAAAATTTCTTTTTTTATTCAAAGTTTTTATTAAAAATATTTAAAGATGATACTTATATATGTACCCACACACACACGCGGACACATACATATGTGCATATATGATGATGAGGATGAAATATTCTAAATAAAAATGATACCTAAGATATATTGTGGCACAAAAGTCGAATAAACAAATGTTGTACCTGTATAGTTGCGACACGATTACGAGAATAGTTGTCTGAGCATTGGCTGAGAATGCAAAAGAAGGTGAGTGTCTTCGTTAAGGCCCATCGTATAAAATATTCTTCGAAGGAAGAATATGCATGCCTCGAATGCTCCTTGGTACGTTTCGTCGCATAGGATTCCTCCGAGTCTTTCTCTTTTTTCGCGGAATTTCCAGGTCGAGAAAGAGAGAAAGAGAGAGAGAGAGAGAGAGAGAAAGAGAGAAAAAGAGAGAAAGAAACACGTCAATCCTTTCCACGTATGTAGCCAGCCACGTCTAAGAAAAATGTACCGTTAAATAAATCGCGAGCTTGCACATTACATTACATACATACATATATATGTGTTGTACTCATCGATCGTTTTCTAATTCTTTTAGATATTATTATTCGTTGAAAAGAGAAAGAGAGAAAGAAATTCAAGGTTTTCATATTCAACTATACAATTTATGTATATATATTATATATATGTATATTAAATATATATAATAGAAAATAAGGTAGGTTAAAAAAAATAGGTTAAAAGAAAAATGGAAATCTAAATTCAAAGCACTAATTTGTCAAAATAATGAGTTTTATTTTCAATTTTTTATTCTTTTTTATATTAAAAAATGTTATCTATAAATTGTATATTCTGTAGTAACTATCTAAATAATCCTTATTCTTATCTTTTAATATACACTATTTATATATATATATATATATATATATATATATATATTATATATTTCTTAGGTATAATTTAAAATAATTTAATACAAAATTGTTTAGAGATGTAATGTACAATAAGAAAATAGATTTAAAAAGTTTCTTTTTCTTTTTTTATGATTAATAGTTAGATCGGTCAGTATTAACTATCGAACAATTTTTATCTAAACTCTGATAATAGAATAGAAAGGTGATGGAAAAAGACGATTGGTTGAAACGAAGGGATAGTGGATTGGTTCTGTTTAAAATTCGAACAACGTGTCGTTCAGACTTCCGTCTAAGGAGCCACCACTGAGTTGCGTCAGACATACTTGTGCTAAATTACGTCATTGCAAACCTTTACACCTCTTTGAACTCTCTTCTCGAGTTTATTCCCTTTTTTAACGTTCGTTGAACCGATATTAGACATTACACAAAATAATTTCAAAAAAAATACATTACCCTTCTTTATCTTTATTATTTTAAACATAAAATTTATTACTCTATCGAAATCCTTGATTAATTTTCTTTCTTAATCGATTTATTCGTTTATTTATTTGTTTTTACACTTCTTATAATTACATATAAATGATTTGTATTCGTTAAATAAAACTGATGTCAATCGTAGTCATACCGTTCACAGATCTTAATGAAGTTTTAAAATGAGAAATAAAATAAAATCAAGTATCTAATATTTTCAAACGAATCAATGTATATATATGTAGAAAAAGAGAAAGAAAGAGAAGATTAAAGAAGAAAAATGAAAACAAAAATTATGTTTATTATATAGAATTATTAAAAACTATATTTCAAAGGTTTTGAAAGAGAAAAATAATAATAATAATAATAATAATAATTGTTCGTTATATATATTTTTCCTTCGAGTAATTTGCGAAAGGCAAAAAAAAATGAAAAGAAAGAAAAAGAAAAAAGAAGAAAAATCCAAGAAGAAGAAAAGAAAAAGAAAGGGTTTATCCTTCGAGGTCGCAATTAAGTGGCATCAGAAGTAACGAGATCGGAAACTGGCCAGACGAATTAACGTTGAAACCAGCCGCATAACCGGGTCGCCAGACATCGAGCAAGAACCCATACCTTACCTTCGAGCGATATCAAGGATCAAGAACGTACTCTGAGAATTTACGACCTATATGACTTTTATAATAATTATGCTTTCTTTTTCTTTTTTCACTTTGTACGGTGCACAGACTGCATAAAGAAATATGTATCAAAATGAATTTTATTTTTGTATATATATATATATATATATATATATATATATATATATATTCTTTTTTTGTTAATACGTATATCTATCAATAATATAAAAATAATAAATTTGTAAACTCCGAGTAAAAAATTACAAAATAAAAAGAAGAAAGAAAAATCATTTTCAAAGGAAATTTTTATTCACTTTTCGTATCATATATGTATGTATGTATTGACCTTATCGATAATTTATATATATTTATATATAGATCTTAAAAGAAGTAAAAAATTTTTCGAGTCCAACGCATGAAAGTGAAGCGTCACGGTAAGGAATATTTAAGGTCCGACGGTGACCTCACCAAAGTGAAAGTTCTTTCCTTCGTTTCTCTCTGTAGCCATACACAACGAGAGAGCAAAGCTAAAGTTAAAAGAAAAAGAAACATAACTCGACCCCTTTCCTCGAGAATCGTCAAATTCGACGAACTAACTCGAATATTTCAGGAATAATCATTTCAACAATTTTTCTTTATATATTTTTTTATATTTTATTTCTTCTTTGCTTTTTTAGTTTTACATCTCACAAATACTATGGACATTGGACAAAGTGTTGTATGTCAATCAGAATTATATTAATTTCTCAAGAAAAAACACTTCTATTAATTATATTTAAAGTGCTATATAAGATCAAATGTTAGATTTTGAATATGAAAATTGATATTATATTAATATATATCTCGTTCAATTGGATTTACAAAATATATTGTACATACACATATATTGCTCTATAAGCAATGGACACCATTCTAAAATATATTAATACATTTCTTTCAGTTTTAAAAAATAAAATTTCATTTATAACCATTTGTCCACCCACATAATATATACATATACACATACATATACAAATATCTAATAATCTAATCTAATAATTATTGTATATATACATACACAATAACATTGATAGTATAAAAAATGTTCAATATATATAAACATTGTTCCTTTCTCTCTCGAAGTATTTCCCCTCTTTCTTTCTTTTTTTTCTCTCTCTAAATATATCCATCTATCTATTTAACTATCTTTCTCTATCTTCGATTGGAGAGTCGAAGAGAAAAGAGAGCTCGATTCGCAAAGGAAAGGCCTTCTCGAATCGAAATCTCCATGGCACCGACGGAAATCGAGTAGTTCACTTTCAAATCCTGTTACGTCTTGCGTTAGCTTACGAAGCCAATGCAGAACCATTCTCTTCGACGAGAGTCCTTCGACGAAAACCGCACCTGCCTTTGGAATGAGCGAGCCTGAACGAATACACATACGAATACAATCCTCTCTCTCTCTCCCTCTCTCCCTCTCCTTCTCCATCTCCCTCTCCCTCTCCGTCTCCCTCTCTCTTTTTCTTTTTTCCATCTTTTTTTCTATCTTTTTTTTCAAGTAAGAAAATGTACGTTTTTAATCGACCTTTCCTGAGATCGAGCCCTAAATCGATTTTACGGTTATCCGATACGCTCGTGTACTTTCGAGACACGTTGTTGAAAGCGAATCGAATATTGATCCATCCATTGTTATTGTTTTTTACTTTTTTCCAATGTTTTTTCTTTTCTTTTTCAAACAACATAGTACGTGTCCTTTTTTCTTGTACTTTTCCTTTTTCTTTTCTTTGTCTTTTTTTTTTCTTTTTCCTTTTTTTTTAATTCATTTCTTTTTCACATTTTTTTAACACCATTTGTTTAGTACAATTTAATTTAATTCGAGAGATCCCATTTTTTCTTTCTTTTTTTTTTATCTACAACGCTTGACGACGACTTCTTGTTCTTGATCTTTTATTATCTTAATTTATCTGTATTATTTTATTACTTTAAAATAAGGAGAAGAAAAAGGAAGGTTGTCGAATTAAATCGATACAATCAATTTGATACTTTTCCTGCGAAAAGAAAAATCTTGTTATATTATGTTATCATGTTGGAGAACGTTCGTGTATTATATTTTCATAAATGATCTCATATGTTTCGTTGTCGTTTGATAAAAAGTGAACAGAGCACGTGCCGTATTCGATTACTCCTTAGTTGTATGTTATATGTTATTTGGTCCTCCATTAACGTGGCCTTGCAAAAGATTTTGTCATTTTCGATTTAACGAAGCTCTCGCTTCGTGAAAACCGGTTGTACACGGGTATCCGAAGTATAAATCAAAGTAGCCGAGAGCGGATGGACTGACTTTCTAGCTATTAGTGGCAGCTGCTGCCTACCTCCTGGCTAGATCTTTTCAAAGAGCTCATACATACTCCTTTTAGACACTGCCTTCAAAGATAATTTTGCGTAATTGAATAATTAACAATTTTAACGAAGAAGAAACGAATAGGAGATATGTAATACAAGAAAAACAATTAAAAAAATCAAATACGATTCGTCAAAAAAAAAAAAGATTATAGTAGTAGTAATAATAATCTCTTTTTGCAAAAGTATCATTTTTATTCGCAAAAAAATCAGACGGTTAAAAAAGATTAAAAAAAATTCAAAACAGAAAAAAGAAACTGGCGAATAAAATAGTAAAGGTTCTATCGAATGTATTTTCCATCGAAAAAATTATACAGATAACCGAGCTGTCAGAAGAGAAAAGAAGAAATCAAAGACTTGTTAAGAAGTAATGACGTTATAAATTATTTTATTGCAAAAAAAAGAGTTGATAAATCGAAATCGACATTTAAAAATCGATCGGTTCGATAGCAACGATTGATTTTTATATTTATAAATTTAATAACAAATAAAATAAACATATATATATGTGTAATGTTTAATAAAAATAAAGTATTTGCTATTCCAAATAAGGTTTTGAAATTTGTTTCGGATAAAAAAAGAAAAAAAGAAAGAAAGAAAGAAAGAAAGAAAAAAGCAAAGAACAAAAGTTCACAAAGCGAATGCTAAAAATACGAATATATATAAGTATCATACGTGAAACACAGCCGTACCAACACAAATATAAGTATAAGCTCTTCGAGTGTCAGTTCAGCAGCGTTCGGTCGCACTTTCATCGTCCCACTTTCTCCATGCTGTTCCAAACGCATTGGTGTTAACCGACGCACGAACATAACGTATGCTTTTACATGTCTTCTTCTTTATCTTATTTCTCCATTTTCAAAAGAGAACGAACGAACGTTCATACTTACGTACAAACTTACATACGTACGAACGTACGAACGAACGAACGGTCGACCTTGCTAACGTTTGTTTTTTTTTTTTTTCTAATGTATCTTTCTCTATGATAATAAAAAGAAATAATAATAGTAATAAATAAATAATTCGTGCTTTATCCAATATAAAAAAAAATTTTTTTTTTTAAAGTCTGTATCCGTATATTTACGCGAGAATTTCGAAATTGAAGAGAAAATAGTCAACGTCGAAAGCACGAACCGTCATTATACGTTTCCTATTGCGGTTTTAAAGAACATTACAATGCGTAGCAGTATCGTCTTCGTCTTTTTCGTCTTTTTCGTCTTTTACGTCTTCGTCTTCGTCTTTTTCAACGTCGTCATTGGCTTACCGGCTTCTTTATTTCGAGCACTCTCTCGCGAATGCGGTGCATAATAGCGGTAGCGAAGTCACTGCACCGTGAGAATACAGTTACACGCTATTCTCATGAATAATAGTCGTGATTACTGTTTTAAATAAGGCGCATGGCTGACTAGATGAATACAAGTAAGAATGAGATGGAGAGAATGTTGTTTAGATAATGGAACGAGCAAACTGTCGCGGCTCTAGTATATTTCATTTTGTTTTTAAATTATAAGAGTAATAAGAACCGCAACGTTCGTTTAAAGCGTTTAGAAAATTTTACTTAATTATATTTCTTATAAGGAAGAAATTATATGCCATAAGAAATTTTATCTAATTGTTATTAGTCAACTAGCAAAAATTATTTTAATGATTAAACGAATTACTCTATGTATTTAAATAGAAAATACATGATAATTATATTCATTATATTTAATATGTAATGTCAATGTATATATATGTGTGTGTTGTGTATAACAATTAAATAAATAATTATTACAAATACGTGAAAATAATTATCGTGTATTTTCTATGACATACACACATATGTGTGTCTCTGTGTGTCTATATATATCGAATTATCTTATTTTATTTCTGAATTTTTCTTACGTGAATGTTCGTAATAGTAGGATTAATGATACTTAGACGCGTTTAAGAAGAAACAACTCGATTATCGCATAATTTATTCTCATCGAATCGGATGAAAATCGCAATACTCGAGACACGGAAGTGTACTTACATTATATACGAAGAAACGACTTTCTCCTTTTCGCACGAAAACTCATCGGTATGCCTAACATTGAACGTTGCTTCTCCTCGTTGCGCCTTTTGAACACAATAAGCTCCATCATAATCGGTCATAAAGGCTTTATTGAAAGATGACAAGACAAGTATGATGATGAAATTCACCTACGTTATTAGAATATTTAATTAGAATCGTCTCTTCTATACGGGTGTATATATATATATATATATATATATATGCATACATAAATACATATAAATGATACATAAAAACATTATGTAAAATTACATAAACTCCGTTACAGACACTTTCCGTTTCTTATATAAAATCGTAAAATATTCAACGTTAATCTAATCGTTCAATTTGTTTTTCTTTTTTCTTTTTCTCTTTTTCCTTTTTTTTTTTATCTTAATCACACGACAACAGATACAAAACTTTCTAAATTAAAATCTAATTATCTAATTTCTGATTCCAATCAAATACAAAAACAATCGAAAACGATGGGATTGTAAAAACTTTCTATTGTATATCAATCTAATCGGTCGATCTCTTCTTTTCTTTTCTTTTCTTTTTTTTTTTTTTTTTAATCTTATAATCAAATGAAATGTAGAAAAGCGTTGGAAAACTTTCTCTAAATGAAACTAATCGTCTAGTTTCTTCTTCTAATAAAAAGAAAATAAATAAATAAATAACGATATAAATCAAACGATCAACAATTGTAAGAAACTTTATATTATATATCAATCTAATTATTAGCCGAACTGTCTTTTCTTATTTTTTAATTTAAACTACAATTAATTATTAAAAGATTAATAATTAAAATTAAAAAATCGTTTAATTAGAATCCAATAGTTTACTCTCATCTATCACTATCATTTCTTCTATTCTTGAACTCATGAACTGTAACGATTGTAAATAACAACCATAATCGATTTCTGTGAATCATCGTGATTGAATAATCGAAATGGATGAGTAGAAGGAATTGAAAAGAAAAAAAGGAAAAGAATATTCTATAAGGTCACACTCTAGTTGACCATACGTACTCGAAAAGCAGAGAAAGAATGCATATCAAGGCCGATCTCTCGCCATGCATCCACCCGCTTCTGCTCTCTCTCATTATACTTAGCTAAATTACTCGTAGCTAATTAGTGTTCGAGAGATAGAGAAAAAAAAGAAAAAGAAAAAAAACGATAGAAAAAAAATACTTCGCACCGATGCAAATCATTTTTGAAATTATCGAAATAAAAAGGGATATAAGATTTATTATAGTTATTTTATAGGATGATTCGTACAAAATCAATACTTTTTATTATTATGTATTTATTTTGAGTGATGGCAGAAGGAATGGTGGGAGTTAATAACAATGTATTACGTCTCTTAGATATAGTAGATCGTTTTTATATTAAAAATGTCTTCCTACTTCTTGAATGAACAGATTTTTTGTAGTGTACAAAAACATAATAATATTAAAAATAATAATATTAATAATAATGTTAATAATTACAATTAATTAATATATATATATATATATATATATATATATATATATTAATTGCATTGTATGCAATATATATAGATAATAGAATAGTATTATTATTAATAATAGTATAATTATTAATAGTAATATAATTCCCTTGTAGACGTCATTTTTAAGTAATTAATTTCGTATTTTTTCTATCTCTTTTTTTTTTTTTTTTTTTTTAATACATTTCGTAACACATTTTTTTATTACTATACGATTGTTTAAATACAATGAATCTATTAATATACGATTTTTTTCCTCCCATCTATCCTCTTAAAAAAATGCATTTCTGATACAATCGTGATTACTTTTAACAGGATGTCAATTCAGCGACAACACGCCACCAGTGATGTGGTTGGAAAGAAATTGGGTCCTTCCTGATTCTGAGCCTGTAGGTAGTATAGTAACGAGAGTACGAGCCGAAGACAATGAACAGGACGAATTGACCTATGGTCTCGAACCACTTGGACATAGTTACAATGGGGACGATAGTCCTCAACCACCATTGCCATTCTATATCGACAATAGTACCGGCACAGTTTTTCTTAACGAAACTCTCAAAGGAAGAGTAAGTATGAACATTTCGTTCTAATTTATTAAAAAAAAAAAACAGAGAGAGAGAGAGAGAGATAAAAAAATTATTTCTGCAAAAAAATAATTCAAAACAAAAGATATAAATAAAGATAACGTCGATCAATGAAAATCTTACATGACATTCGAAATGATAATTGTTAAACAAAAAGATAAAAGTAACCAATTAAAAAAGATAACTTGGATTAACTGTTAACAGCCTCTGTAGTATGTAGTTAGCCTGTTAAGGTCAAGATCGTCTCTCTCTCTCTCTCTCTCTCTCTCTCTCTCTCTCTCTCTCTCTCTCTCTCTCTCTCTCTCTCTCTTTCTCTCTCTTTTTCTCTCTTTCTCTCGTCTCAGAACGAGCGAGAATAGATTCTAGTAGAATCAGTCGATAATACAAGTCATGTCCTATCAAAAGGAATAAATACACACAAACACACATATATTCACAAACTGTGTACAGACACACACACACACATGCACACATATATCTAAATGTATCGTAAGGGAACGTCGACATAGATAACTCGAACGTTTGTTTTGCAAGCGTTAAAAACGTAACACGAGCCACGTATGGTCCTGATGTCGACAGAAAAAAAGAGATAGATAGAGAATGAGAAAGAGAGAGAGAGAGAGAGACTACGAGATTGAACTTCTTGCTTCTTCTTTCCAGGGAGGACAGAACCTGTTCCTTTACGTGACCGTTTCCGACGGTCAACTCACGGCAAAGGCCGAGGTTTACGTTAACATCAAAAGTACATCGGCACCTAGCGGTGGGCACACCTGGTAAACACAATTTGTTCTTTTTATCTTTTAAAATTACGATATTCAAGTAACAATGAAAAAAAGAGTGAAATGAGAAAAAAAAGAATAAGAAAATAAAATAGAATAAAATATAATAAAATAAAAAAAGAAGAAACGATTGCCATGATTTATATCGTCATATCGTGAAATATGTATTATCATATTTGTATCATCCAATTTATATCATCATCCCGTGAAATATCGTTATAACTGTAATCAATATATAAAGTATTCTAGTTCGAATTATATTCTAAGCAAGTCCATCGAGATTTCTATCGTACTTTTATCTCATTCTTTTTTCTTATTTCTCCAAACGATCAGAGTCTACATTGAAGACGGTCGATCAACGGCAACGTACGACTGTTCATGTGTACTTTCTCGATAAATCTTCACAAAGAAAACACACGCACACACATACACACACGCACATGTTACATTATTCATTATTTCTCGTCATGAATACCAGAAAGTGACCCTTTAAATTCCATCACGTGTTTCAACATACTTACATACCATCCTATGCAACATAGATATATCTGATTTATATCATTTTCATTTTATTTATTTTCTTTAGTTTTTATTTTCCTTTTTTTTTTGGTATATTTTATTTCCCTTTCTTTTGCTTTTTGTGAACCAGGACGCCGTTTCCAAATCAACATGGATCTGGTGGACGAATTAGGCCGCCATTGTTACCATTACATAATTTACCGAATTATCAGAGACCCTCGATCCCTCATCAACCAGTAATAAATCAACCATCTTCCTCAACGGTGGATTCGAAAACAACAAAGTTGCAACCTTCGGAAGGTGGTAAAACAGCTCGTGAAGAGAACCGAGAGAAATTACCCAAGTACTCTCAGGATTTAATCGATAGTAATGAGATCGAAGCAGCTACGTTAAGTTCCAAGGTCGCGCCAGAGGAAGCATTGCCTTCCCACGAGATCACGATGACTTTGATACCGATCACCGCGGTTTGTGCTCTTGTTCTTGGCCTTGGAATGGGCGCCTGGTCTCTCAGGAGCAAGATATGTGGTAGCAAAAAGTCGAAGGAAGATACGGTAAATTGATACTTCGTGTAATTTCATATCGATTAAGTATATGACTTGTTCTCTTTTTTCTTTTCTTTTCTTTTCTTTTCTTTTCTTTTCTTTTCTTTTCTATTCTATTTATATATATTTTTTTTGTTTATTGCTGAAAGAAAGTTAATGATGTAACAATATCGATTTTTTCTATAAATTATACTACTTGACGTATTGAAAAATCATTGAGCTGTTTTTTGAATCATTGATGATTGTATAATTTACAGGTTTATTAAAAAATTGCGATTCCTATTACTTACTTACTTACTTACTATACATATACATTCCGCTATATTAATACAGCTTTATTAAATAAAAATATATGATTTCTTTTTTATACTGGCAAAGTTTAATAATGTGATAATATCGACATATACTTCACTATACCGTTATTTATCAGTCCATAAACGTACTGAAAAATCATTGAAACATTTCATTCGTAGATTGCAATTTTTCTGATGCACCGTTAAATACATTGCCAGTGATATATTATTAAAGAATAATTAGCTACCATTTTTTTTTTCTTTTGCTTTTACAGAAAGAACAAGCTTCGGTAAGCGTATCGAATATATCCGACGATCCGTCTCTCGTTTTAAAACGTTGGAGAGGCCCGAAGGCTCATAATAATAGATACGAGGCGTGGGAAAAGGAAAATCAAAGTGGTATTCTAAACAAGCAAGACGACAAGTGGGAGTTTCCCAGGCATAGATTGAAGGTAGATAATTTCTAATAAATCCAATTCTAATCTCACGTTTTAACATTGTTAACAAAAAAAAAAAATTAATTAGAATCACCAAGGACACAGTTAAAGTTTAAAACATAATCGATTTGTATTTTTATTACAGGTCTTCAATATCCTCGGAGAGGGTTGTTTCGGTCAAGTTTGGAAATGTGAAGCATTGGACATAGATGGTAAATCTGGTGCCACGATCGTGGCTGTTAAAACGTTGAAAGAAAATGCGACCGAAAGGGAAAGACTTGATTTGGCACAAGAATTAAGAGTTATGAAGAGTTTGGAACCACATCCTAACGTCGTTAGATTACTCGGTTGTTGTACGGAACGTGAACCCATGTTCGTTATTCTGGAATATGTAAGTGGTGGAAAACTTCAAAGTTTTCTCAGAGCATCCAGAGAAGAAAGAAATCATGGTAGACCTGGTTTAACTTCGAGAGATCTTACTGGATTCGTTTATCAAGTAAATACCATTCGTTTATAATTATTAAATAATTTAATTATTTATTTATTAGTAATTAATTCATTATTATTATTATTGTCGTTGATTATCGATATTCGATAATCTCTATTACGTTATTATTTTTAGATCGCTAAAGGAATGGAACATTTGGCATCGAAAGGTATCATCCATAGAGATCTAGCGGCTCGTAACGTTTTAATTGATGAGAATCGTGCCTGCAAAGTCGCAGATTTTGGTTTCGCCAGAGACATGGCCGCCAATGAGATTTACGAGAGAAAATCAGAAGGTAGATTACCGATAAGATGGATGGCTCCTGAAAGTTTGTACGATAATATATTTTCGGTGAAGTCGGATATTTGGAGTTTCGGCGTTCTCATTTGGGAAATCGTAACGTTAGGATCTACACCTTATCCTGGATTAGCAGCAGCCGAGGTTATTATATTTCTTTTCCTATTTCTTTTCCTTACTCGATTACTATTACTATGCTATTTCAATTAGATCCTTTCTCTTTCGTTTGTTGTGTAATTTTTTTTTATTTATTATTTCTTTTTCTTCTTTCTATTTTCTTTAGGTAATGAGGAGAATCAAAGAGGGTTACAGATTGGATAGACCCGAACATTGCAAACGTGAATTGTATAATATTATGTATTATTGTTGGGACAAGGATCCAGCATGTAGGCCATCCTTCACCGAGCTTGTTAGTTTAACAGAAGGACTATTGCTCGACGAAACTGATTACATAGAATTAGATAGGTTTCCCGATCACTCTTATTACAACGTGCTTAATCTTAGCGGTGAAAAACTCTGAGAATAATCAACTCACTATTTTCTCCAGTTTCTCAACTTATCTTCTTTTTTTTTCTTTCTCTTTATTTATAATAACTCGTACGAATGTAAATATCATTCATTTATATCGCGTTAAAAAATTTATCGATTTTCGATCAGTTTACTAAATATTCTTTGCAATTCAATCATCAGCCGATGTAACAATGTGATTGTGTTGATATTATTTTTAATTTTCTAATAATCTATTTATTCTAATATTATCGCGTTGTCTATCTATTTTTGAGCTAGTCAAACGCGTCTGATCGATTCTATTTGTTAAATGAAGAAAAAGAAAAAAATATTAACTACTTGAAGAATTTTCTACGTACGATCATTTTTTATAATATTAAGTTGTGTATATATGTATTAAATTGTTTCTTATAACTTATTGTACAATTATCTTTTATTAAAATAGTTAATAATTACTGTTACATTGTTTTTCTTTTCTTTTTTCTTTTTTTTTTTATACCTATATTCGTGTGTATATATGTATTAGATTTTGTTCGAAAATTAAAAGTATGGGAATTTTTTTATAAATTTTTATACTATTTGAAACATTTAATTAAAGAATATTAATAGATAAATATTTATATAATGTTTCTTTTTTTATAAGATTTTTAAATATTGATTATCATAAGAGAGAGATATTCTTCAAGTTAAGTAATGAAACACTAGAGTGAGCTAGTGTCGATATCCCATGTATTCGAGATTATAAAATCTCTTATTACGTTTGTTATCAACCTAGTTGTTCATTCAAAGTAGAAAAGTGACCGACACCCATAAGATCAACCATTGGATCGTTCGATAAAATAGAATTCTACTGCTACCGACTATTTTCCATCTACCACTCAACGTGTCTCATGCTAAAAAATTATATGAAACGATGATATAAAGATAATCATATTATCTTGAAATTACAATTCGGATTCCATAAGAATGAAATAAACTAAAAATGCCAATAATAAAAAAAGAAATATACGAAAATTTATTTATTACCATGAGAGCACATTTTGGTCGATAATTTATAGTTCGATATCGGTAAATATTATCTATTGCAGTATATACATTCCTAGTTCACTGTTCTGCCGTTAAATGGCACATAATGCATAATTATCGATAAAAAGCACGTGGCATTTAATCGTGAACATACACATAAACATACACATGTGTATACCGAGCATACGTATATATTGCAAATATTTGATTATTAAAAGATATTATTGAAATTTAATAAATTCCATTAAAATACAACATTACATATTTTAACCAAAAGCTCGTAGCAATAATTCTAGGAATAACAAATAAAAGGATATATATTACAAATAAATAAAAATAAAAAAAAAAAATAAAAAAAAATAAAAAGAACTCATAGATCTATATATTTTTTAATTCTTTTCTAAATAAAACAAGGAAAAGAAAAATAGTATTTTCGATCGATGTGTATCAAGAAATTTATAAAAAAAAGAAATACTAAAGAAAAAAAGAGAGAGAGAAAGAGAGAGAGAGAACGGGTTCGGATGAATCAGAGTAAAAAGGAAGCAAAAGAAGAAGATCTCAGAGAAACTCGGGATCTATTTCAAAGCACGAATATAAATTTCAGAACGTGCTCGTTCGCTCGTAGCCAATAAGAAGTCCTCCCTCTCATCATTCTTCCCCGCTGTCATCGTGTATACGCGCCTCGAAGCTATATCGTCTTCATCATCGTCATCGTCATCATGCTCGTTGCTTTCCCAGGACTTAACGTGTTCCTTGTTGTGAACAACAAAGCGATCTAGTGATCACGATTTTGCATTCTCTTTTCTCTCTTTCTCTCTCTTCATTCTACATTCTACGTACATAGAATATATACATAGTAGAGTATATACGTGCAATACATACATATATATATACATATATAAATGTGTGTGTATGTGTACACACGTGGATTATATTCTTTAGTCGGACTCGCACGTGTGAGTTTGTTGAGAGAAACGCACGCTCGACACGCGGGACGTGAAGAGCTACCGTGCATTAATCGTTTATGGAGCGTGCAAACGTCTCCTCCTCCTCCTCCTGTTCCTCCTCCTCCTCCTCCTCCTCCTTCTCCTCTTATTCCTCTTTTTTTCCCCACTTAAAGTCTCCTATATTCTCCCCGTGCACCAACTTTGAATCGAATCGAAGTCAATCGTCGAGTACCCCTCTTGTCCAAGGCGTCGATGATTCATCTGTCACCGGACGTCCATCGAATATTTAGTGACTATTATCGAAAAACTAGATTGTTCCAATATATCCATTATTTTAATATATATATATATATATATATATATATATATATATATATATATATATTGAAATTATAAATAGTTGATATTTATTAATAAATTACTATTATTACTATTATTATAATTATTATTATTATTGTTGTTGTAGTTGATATATACATATATACATACTATAGCAATATATAGTATAGTAATATATATATACTTTAATAATATATATAGTTAATACATTATATATCTTATACATCAATATATTATATTAAATTATTAAATATATATATATATATATATATATATATATATATATATACACATACAAATTTAATATAATACGAAATATCTATTTTTGACTATCACGAATCCGTAACAAGCATCGAATGACTTTATCGTTGGCATACGCGTGGGATTTAATAATTCGAGTGGCACTTCGAGTCCCTCGTAAACTGCCCTCAAAGCTGCCCGTAAATCCGATATCGTTCGTGACGATAAATTTTATCCCTACTTCCGGCGTAAAATCTCGTGCGACGTACGTCTTGAACGCTAGCTCAATCGGGACGAAAAGAAGTAGAGAGAGTAGGAAAAAGAGGAAGTGAATGAGTCGGAGGAGATTCGACATTCGAGGTGCGAGATTCGAGATTCGAGATTTAAGATTTGAGATTCTAGATTCATGATTCGAAAAAGAGAAAGAGTTATATTCAATGCACGCAGTTATTGCACTTCGAAGAGAAAAATTTTGTCTCTGGAATATAATGGAATCATCGTCAATGTGATTCACGTAGTACATACCAATAAAACGATTCAATGATTTATAGACTGTCCACGAAGGTAGTAATTTGTCAATGATTCTGACTAGTAATAAAACGATTCAATGATTTACGTGACTACGATGTAATTCGTCAACGTGAGAGTTTTAATTATCAGCCAGCTTGTTACGTCGACACGATGTGAATCAATTGACGACACACATTAACTTCGTAGATATAGATTGTAAATCATCCAAACGTTTTCTTTTTCTTTTTTTTGTTTTTTCTCATTTTCTTCCATTTTCTTTCTTTTTCTTTTTGTACAAATCTCGTGATTCAACGACGACAATATTCCGTTAAACGCGATTGTAAATGATTAGATCATTCTTTTTTTTTTTTTTTTGATAATTAAACTTAGGCATCATTGATGTGGTTATTATTGATATAATTATTTTCAATATTGATCAATTTGTATGGTAAATACGATTGTTAATACGATGGAAATATTTATTTATACAATTAAAGAAACTTCGATCGTGTTAATGAATAAATAATATTGATGATTTAAATAACGTTGATAAATTTCTTCTTGCAAACTTGCAATTTCTTGAGCGATTAATTATATGGCATGTATAACGTAATAATTACAAATAATTATGAAATAAATGATTTTATCACGCATATTTATTTGTCTATATGCGAGTAAGCATGTATGTACATGTTTACATATCTATATATATATATATATATATATATGTACATGTTTACGTGACTGGCATGGTATATTTTAAACTCTTCAACTCGCGTACTGAACTCTAACCGCGATGCCGTAGCATAACGATATGCATAAAGTTTCAAGACGATTGTACTTGAGAGTTTTGGAAAACGCATAGATGTTTCGTTAAAACAAGATGCGTGATACGTGCTCGTAATACAAAATGTTTAAAAAAGAATCTACGGAAAATTTACAAGCTGCTAATTAGAGCCGAGACTTGAATAATAACTCCATATATCGGTTAACGAGATTTATCAAATATTTTTATCTTACATAATTAAAAAATATATAAAATACATTAACTTCGAATTCTTATACTTTCCATTAAACTTAAAATATTATCATTATTATCAATATTATTATTATTTTCAATAATATCATATAACATATAGAGCACGTTCGGTTTACATTTATATACACGATTATTTCCTCAAAATAATTAATTATCGAAAGTATATGAATATGTACACAGTGCACAGTGCATACGTACAAAGTTAAAATTGAAATATTGCTATTAAAATTAAATTGATAATAATCAAAAAAAAAAAAGAGAAAAGAAAAAATAAAAAGAAAAAAGAAAGAAAGAAAAGAAACCAATCGAAATAATACAAATAATCGAATAATCTAAAAAGGTAAACGAGCGGACGAGAAAACGACATATCGACGAATAAAGAAGAGACGGAAAAAAAAACAAAAAGCGAATAAACGAACGAACAAACAAACAAACAAAAAAAGACAGAAAAAACAGGAAAAACTTTCGTTCAGTCGATCGTTGTCGCGATCGTTCGTGATCCAATGAGAAACATTTTTACGAGCTCTTCCTGACCTCGGGGCGCGACCCACAGCCCCGCATTGTTCAGACGTGCGGCCTTTAAGAGCAAGGTACACCATTTGCGAGCAATCGAATTAATTGGAACGGATACGCTCACGTTTCTACGGTGATAGAGAAGGGGAAGGGTAGAGGAAGAGAAGGGAGGACGAAGAGGGTGCCGTCTCGTTCTATCGATCGAATTCGACACGATCCTGACCCGATATCGCGTCTCGTTTCTCGCGTATCACCGCTTATCCGATTAAGCGAATAGTTAAGTATGACTAATGTAAGGGGAATCAACCATATCATCCTAATGCAATGCGCATTACATTAGCAAGTTTCTTTTTAAATTCATCGAATATTTCGATTTTATTAAAGATTCAATAAATATTATTATTAATTTGTCTAACGTTATCTGTAATGTCATTTATATATTTATATATATATTTTTATAAAAGAATAAAAAAGCTTTTATTGAATAAATAGATTAAAAAAGAAAAAAAAAGGAAAAGAAAATGATCATTCGAAAATTTAACTAACACTTTCGTTCGGAAGGGAGGAAACCTTTTGGTTCTTTTAGAAGTCGTGAAAAAAAAAAAGAAAGAAAAAAGGTCATTTTGAAAAAAATTTACGTTCGTTCGTTGAGTAGAAAATTCTCTTGGATCTTTCAAGTCTCATAAAAAGAGAAAAATAAAAAGAAGAAAAAGAAAACAGAGATCTTGCAAAACCTTTCAAATGTCGAACGAAACATACTTTATACAGTTTATTCGTCATTTCTAATCGAAACTAACGATCATTCGCGAAAATTTATTCCTAGCAATCAACGCTAGGTAGCAGACAATTCTCCAAGGAGTAATTTGTCCACGACGATGATGTTATCGTCGTTCTCATAGTCAGTTTGAACAGTGACTGTTGTTCGAACAGCTGTAATACGTTCTATCGCGTTAAAGTGCATTGGAAGAGGGTTACAAATCGAGATTACATTGATCGTTTATATCAAACCAATTCCAAACGTTATAATCCAAATACGCGTATTAATCGATATCGAATGTCTGAAGAAAAAATATATTTCTATCTCTCTCCCTTTTTTCTATGAACTTTTCTAATACACGTATAAAAAGAATTATAAAGAGAATATACGAAATACGTTTCAAGATGTAATATTTTTCTCTCGTTAAGGGATTAGAAAGGGAAAAGAAGAGACATAAAAAAAAAAGACGTATGAAAGGAGACGGATCGATAGGGACAGTTAGAAAGAAACAGTATATACGAGATAGGGATGGAAAAGAGAAAGACGTGTAGTACCTACAGACAGTTAAAAAGAAAGAAGAAATGCAGACAGATAAAAAGGGATAGGCGTATAGACAAATAGAGAAAGATCGATAGACGGAGAAACAGAGATAGAAAGAGAGAGAGAGAAATAGAGAAATAGAGAAATAGAGAAATAGAGAAATAGAGGAGAGAGGATCGATCGTTCATGGGACAGGTTTAGTTCTACCATCTAACTCACGAAACAGTGGGAGGAACGAGGGGGAAGTGGTGTAAAGGGGTGACAGGGTTGGTTTGGACGATCGATCGAGTTGTAAGACGAGCTTAAGCTGGCTCAAGTGCGAGAGTAAATGCCGCTTGAAACGCTTTGTCCGCAATTAGCTTACCCGAAAGCTCACTAAATCAATCGGTCCGCGTGGTCACGCACAATTCCGACAACGTCACGAGCCCTTTTTTCTTTCTTTCTTTCTTTCTTTCTTTCTGGCACTTTTTCTATTTTTTTCGTCATTGTTTCTTCTCTCATCTCTCTCTCCCTCTCTTTTATTTTTGTATTTTTTTTTTTTTACTTTCTTTTCCTTTACTTTTTTTTCTTTTTTTTTTTTTTTTACTTTTATAAGGAAGGAACTTCTGACCGCGTTGATGATGCTAAAATTATACGGCGACCCCCGTCGTGTGTGGGCGCCGTAAAATGCATAAACCAGCCAACCCCTTCCTACTCTCTTTCTTTCTCTCTCTTTCTCTCCATTGCTCGTTAAAATCCGCGCAGCATCGCCTCTCTTATTTCCGCTAAGCGTTATTCTCATCGTCTACCGCGTTAAAGATCTCGTTCCGGATGCCGTACGAATTTTCCTTTAAGCTGGTTACTCGTTTATTATTTCCTTTTTGTTTTCCTGTATTGTTTTGTTTTTCTTTCTTTTTTCTGTTTCTTCTTTCTCTCTTTTTCTTCTTATTACACTCTTGTCGAAATAATTGTGATAATTCTTTATTCGTTGATAGATATGTAGATCTTAAAAATATTGTTTTGAAAGAAATTTGTAAAAGAGAGAACAACGCCGATAATTTACGAACGTATAATCCGATAATTACGAAGTATGAAGAAGAATGTTATTTGCTAATTCTTTTTTTTTTCTCTTTTTTGTTCTTTATTTGATTTTCATTTTCCTTTCCTCTTTTTTTTTCCAAGCACCGCGTAACATACAGCCGATTAGCCCGACAGTACTTGCGTCGAAATTACAATAGTATCTAATAGCGTCGCAAGTAATATCGACCCAGGTCTCACCACGTGGAGGTTGCTGCGTACGGAGACCCACAAATTATAATTACATGTTAATTAATCTCGTTTAATGAATCTATTCAAATTCGGTCCAAATTTAACTACAGTCATCAATTTATTCGATCAATGTATTTACCAATTTAAATCCCTTTTATATATATATATATATATATATATATATATTATATAGATAAGTATATATTTTTTCGGATAGATTTAGAAATACATGTTATTACTGTCAATGTAATGACAAAACTATCGGTAAAATATTTTTATTACATCCATACGTCGACTTAGTTAGGTTCACGTGGTCCCCATCGATCTCTCGTATTTCGGTCGGTCATCGTAAAAGTTAATGCGCTGCTACAGAAACCAGAAGCGAGACGAGCTTCTGCTAGGGCTGCTCTCTTGCTCAAAAGCAAGTGGTGGGAGAGAGAGAAGGAGGTGGAAGAAAGGAGAATAGAGAAAGACAGATAGATGAGCAGACAGACAGATAAAAAGAGATAGAATGTGTGTTAACGAGGGCGTTTACTGGAACAATTCGGTCTTCTCGCTTCCGGTCATGGAAGTTTCAAGAGACGTTCCACTGGCAAAACACGCATGTTCCGTGGTGATGACAGCTAAACGATCATCTGAATATTCGAGACTCTCGCACATTTGCTGTGACCTCTTCCCCTATACTATACCATCTATCTATTTATCTATCTGTCTATCTATCTCTTTTTTTCTCGTTCTCGAAGACAAGTTGCAAAAAAAAGAAAGAAAAAGAAAAGAGAAAGAAAGA
The DNA here is from genome assembly GCF_905475345.1 of Vespula vulgaris. Classification (NCBI taxonomy): domain Eukaryota; kingdom Metazoa; phylum Arthropoda; class Insecta; order Hymenoptera; family Vespidae; genus Vespula; species Vespula vulgaris. Next base: position 2,474,340 of record NC_066599.1, on the reverse strand, counting down.
GAGAGAAGTAGGAAAAAGCTTTGCTAAAGGATTTGCAAAAAGGGAGAGTCTGTCAGAGTGTTCAACTCGTTTGTCTGTCAACATTTTGGTATAATGAATGCAGTAAGCGTAAGTATGTGTATATCTCATCTCTCTCTGTGTGTGTATGAAACATTTGGAAGAAATAATCAAAAAAAAAAAAAAAAAAGAATTTGACGCCTCGATTTATGCATTGACGATGAATCATCATTTCCAAGCAGAAGAAAGTGTCGTCTTTCTTTTTTCTTTTCTTTTTTTTTGTTCCTTTTTATTTTAATATGGAGAAGAAGGAGTAAGGGAAGAGGATGAGGAGGATGAAGAGAAGTAGGAAGAACAGGAAAAGAAGTAAAAGGAGTTAGGGGAATATACTCTTTTCTGTTAACGCAAAGATATTGAAAATTCTTACTACCGATAAAACATCAAGGCTAATTTGAAGATATACACGTTATATTTAGAGACAAAGTACTGCAAACGACGTAATTAAGATTCGACATAATTAATCTTAAGAGTAAAGCCTCCTTAGAGAAATGAGGTAAAAGGGAGAGAGATGGAGAGAGATGGAGAGTTAGAAATATAGACAGATTGAGAGAGATAGAGAGAGATAGAGAGAGAGAGAGAGAAAAGTTCGTCTCCAATGCAAGGCCATCCGTACATTTATAATTTCTGCGGATCGATTGCCGGGAATGTCAACGACCGGCAGAGTCGAGGAATCGTTCTCGTTCTCTTTCTCTCTTCCTCTCTCTCTCTCTCTCTCTCTCTCTCTCTCTCTTTCTCTCAAGAGAGAAAAAAGAGAGAAAGAGAGAGAAAACTAGAGATAGCTTTAAAGAGAAAAAGAGGTGAGGAAGCTCGTCGAAAAACAGCGATATCGTAATGCCGACTTCTGGGTTACGACTCGCGGACAGGCGCCCTTGTGAAAATATTATTTCAACGCGGCGAAGCTTTACCAAACTGCTCTGCGATATTATTCCAGGGAAGCTAAGGCGGAACACACGTAGCATCTCTCTTTCTCTATCTATCTATCTATCTATCTATCTATCTATATATCTCTTTCTTTCATTCTTGTCCTCTTATGTGTGCCATGGATGGTCTATCGTTTTTCGAAGCAAATAGGAAATATATAAAGTGAAGAAATAAAAAAGAAAGAAGACGGAACGAGAGGAAAGATTCTTTGATGTTTAATGAGAATCAGAATGAGATCGCTTGGGAAATCCATTTTTGAAATATTTTGTTTTATCTCTTTTTCTTTTTCGTTCTTGTTCTTCTAAATATTCTACGAACAGTAGAACATCTTTCGAAGGAAATAGGAAATGTATAAATTAGGGAAAAGAATAAATAATAGAGAGAAGACAAAACGAGAAGAATGATTCTTTGACGAGATTTTTAATGATAATTATAATGGAATCGATTACATAGAAAATAGAAAAAGATCGAAAATAACTTCTTGAAATATTTTTGTTTCATCCATAATATCTTCTATTATCCCATTCGTACATTGTCTATTTTCCATTAGAATTTATCTTCTAAAACGATCTTTGATTTTTTATTATCGCCAATTTGAGATAACAAATAGTTTTCTCTTTCTAAAAGAGATAAGGTTATTGTTAATCAGACTGAGATATGGAATTAATTGAAATTCATCAAAAATATCTTCTCCTTTTTCTCGTATAAAAGATTTTAATCGATGCAGATTATAATTGCCGTTCGATTATTTTTTTGTTTTGTTTCTTTCTTTTTTCTTTCGTAGATCCGTATATTAAAATAATTTGAACGTAGACCGAAATACGTATTTCGTCGAAACGAAGTTTGGATTTCTTTTCTCTTTCATTTTTTTTTTCTACTTCTTTCCTTCTTGTCTTCAGATTCTCTTCTTTATCTTCCATTAGCCCGGCATATTCCTTTTGATCATTTCTAAGATTAACAATCACGAAAATAACTTGTTGATTTTTAAGTTGATTACCTCCTTGTTACCTCCTCTCGAACATGAATAATTAATTATTCTGGATAATCATTCATTCGATGATTAACATATTAATTAGAAATGTTCGTGTCATCGATACATCGGCAAATAATTTTGTCTTGTTTCGTTTCTTTTATTTTTTTTTTTTAAAGAGGGGAGGAGAAAGAAGAAGGGGGTGTTAAATATTAAAATAAATAAATTCCACGTTTCGTGTTTCCTTACGTTTTTCTTATTTTGGTTTCTGACTTTCTTTTTTATTTTTGTATTTTTTCTTTTTCTCTCTCTCTCTCTCTCTCTCTCTCTCTTTGTCGATACAATATTAAGATATTTATCGTATCGTAAATATATCATTTAGCATCGATCAATGACTAGATATTTTTAGAAAGGAAACATCCCAGGTTGAACGTGAGACAAGTCGTTTCTTCATAGAATTTTTAGTCCTCTTCGATGAGAAAAAGGGGAAAGATAAAAGTAGAAGATTAGCTTCTTTAATATCGCCCTGCAATTTTAACGAATAGACTAAAACATCGATGTATTCTTCGCCCAAAGAATTTCTAATTATTATAGCTAGAAAGAGATAGAAAGAGATGGAAAGAGAGAGAGTGAGTGAGAGAGGGAGAGAGAGAGAGAGAGAGAGAGAGAGAAAGACCATCCTTTCGAGATTTCTCTCTTTCTCTTTCTTTTATCATCTCTCCATGATTTTCCAGGGATCTTAATTAAAAGCTTATCGAAGAATCGAAGATAAGAACTCGAACTGGAGTCGTAACAAAGCATTGTTTTCAACCATTTAAAAGCGAGCAAGTAAGCAGGTGTTCTTTTTATTTTTTTTTTTGTTCTTTTTCTTTTTCTTTTTAAGCTCGAACAATACTTCCATTACCTTTGTCCCTTTTCTCTTCTATTCTCTCTCTCTCTCTCTTTCTTTTTTTCTTTCTTTCTCATTTTATTTTTTTTATTTTTTTATTTCTCTTTTACTCGTTTATTTTACGACGATGATTTAACCATGTTTCACTATATATAACAACAATTACACAGACGGATACGGATTTCGCGTAAATTAGAATATCGTAAATTTATAAATAGAATATATAGATGGTGGTCGTTAAAGTACTTACTTAATTAACAACTACTTTATTATACGGCACTCCTTCTAAACGCGTTAATCCATGTAAGTACGTTAAATAATTAACGATCACCTCCGTGTATCGTCGTCTGGTGCAGCTGTCGTCTATATGGATTCAACTATATTTGAATTAACAGTACATGAGAATCTAATTTCAATAGAATATGTAAAACTGACGAAATAGCTATATTTTATTAACGCTTTCTTATTACACTCAGTTAAGTCCTGCATAATTAAGCGTTTCATAGTACGTTTCCCAAAGTTTTTGAAAGAGAACGCATTCAATTCGAACATCATTAATGAATTTATCTTTATGCGAATTTAACTTTAAAAATGTCGTATACATACATACATATATATATATATATATATATATATATATATATATATATAAAAGTACATAACGTTGTAAGTTTTGTATATTGTATGTTTTGTTTGAAGATCGTAAACTTCGTGACTATTTAAAGATTTCAAATTAATCAAAATCATTAAAAAATTCGATGTATTTACATGTATAAATTTTATAATTGAATTATCTTTTTGCATATTATATTGATTATTTTCTATCCTTTTAATTAGCTTGAGATATTGCATATATATAACATATACCTATACATGTATATGCATATGTATATGTATATACAGTAGCGATATCGTGTATCTATAATTGGATATCATAGACGAAAGGAGATCGAGCGTAAAAACTGGAACGTCGGACGATTCAATTTATACGTTGGTATCTTAATTAACCTCCCACTTTCATTATACTTTTGATTGCTTCAACCATCATTTCTCCAACCATCATTATTATTACCATCGGAATTACGAAGAATATTTGATAGAACAGGGTAAACGTTATATCAGCTATCGTTAGACGACCCTTGACACTCTTACTTGGACTACTCGATCGTTCGATGAATGCAAAAACTATATATATATATATATACCTCTTTCATATCATCCGTGAGAGAGTAACTTTTTGACCCTGTCGGTCAGATAGACCTCTTATTCACAAACTTCTTTCCTTCCGAGAAAATAATATTCTTAGCCGAACGAAGATTATCAGGATGTGCGGGATATCTTTTAGTGTGGGTGTATATTTGTTCGATGATAGGCAACATTCAAAGGTCGAGACGCATAAATCGCAAGAGGGTTCTACGCGAGTTTCTACGTTTAAAAGCGTCTACGTTAATCTCGTTCTATAACTTCTGTAAAATTTTGTTTTGTTATATAATAACATATATATATATATATATATATATATATATATATATTTCTATTTCTTTATTATATTATACATATGTTTGTGTATATAAATAAATAATTTATTTAAAATTTTTTATTGAAACGAAATAATATCTTACAATAATTTCCACCACGTTAGATCCGGATGTGGTGATAAATCAGAAATAAAAAAAAACGAAGGAAAGAAAAGAAAACTTTTAAATAAAATAATATATCACTTACCCAGATAGTTATCAACCATTATTGAGTCATAGTGCAGAGCTCGAGAGAAATACGATGACAGCTAAAAAGATCCTTATAATAATTTATATCCCTTTTTAGATTATCGAGGAAAGGTCAAAGAGTCTTTGAGTTTATGTAGTGTTTTCGTAATATTCAAAATACAATTTCCTGATCGCTTTTAAATTAGCTTTGAATGAAATATGTAAATGTACAGTATGTAATAAAAAAATATATATATATCTACGAACATATAATAAATATCATCAAACGCATCCTACTTCTTTATGAAAAACACGAAAAAAAAATTATATACGATTATTACTCCATGTATATTTCATAACAATTATAAACATCATAGAGATTAATTCTCAAATTATTTATAAAAAATTAAATCAATATTATATATATATAAAAAACAACGTAGATATATATTAGAATTTTTTATCGTTCAAAAAATTCAAATACAACTGTGAGAATGATGTATAAGATAATAATGGTACGGTAAATGATATCGATTAAATCAAGAACGACTCGAGAAGTCTTCCAAGCAATTCGATGATTTCCAAAGCTATTAATGTGTGTGTATGTGTGTGTGTGTACGATCGACAGTAGAGAATGTCGCTCTCATTGTGCAAACAGAGGGCTTGACAAACGGGACTCATCTCCATCCGTAAATTAGTTTTCTTTGGCTGGGCAATTAGCGGGCCGTCGAACGTCACTCGGTCTATCTTTGTATTATACCTAGATATACCTGTATATACCTATATATCTATATATCTATATATATGTGCATATATATGTATAATCGAAAGACCATCCAAGCACGTAGGCAGACTCTCGTAAAATAGATCCTCCTCCTGATCGTTATAACCATCGATAAATAATAGTTCATTTGGCACTCCTACCTTGGCCAAAAGCTTCCTTTCTAACGAGCTATACCAATACCTACCTATCTACCTAAAATAACGACTTTTCGCAATAATTTTCCTTTTATTTTTTTCTTTTTTTTTTTTTTTTGATTCCTTTCTCTTCTTTTAATTTCTATGTATACATTTAAGAGTGAAAGGAAGAGAGAAAGAAAGAGAGAAATCATAATTTATGATGATATAAAAAATCTGTTTAAACATAATCAAAATTTTTTTTGTTTACACCGACGTATAATATCCACAAACACACACACACACACATATAATAAATTTCCAATCCCCAAAGGCAATTTGCCTCGTCTCGTTAGGTAAATAATATTCATCCCGGTTTATTCTAAATCATCCTCTCGCAATAATTTATCTCTCGGTATGGGAATATCTTGGAAAAGGCATTTACCACTCGCGTTAATGATGATCGTTAATAATATCTATTAATAAATCCTATCAAATATTTCAAAAAAAAAAAAAAAAAGGAAAGAGTTTGAAGAAAAATTCGCAAGTAATAATGTTACATTCGTATCTTAAAGTTTCGTGGAATAGTATGAATAAATTGTTTCGTTGGGACGAATGAACGTTTAAACCTTTCACCGGGCTGTTTGACCATCAATAATTCATCGAGATTTCCATAATCGTGGAACATTTTAAAGGGAGGTTGGGTGCTCTTTAAAATCAACGCGGTCCGTTCCATTCCGTTCCGTTCCGTTTTCGCGAGGGGGCAATTAGTCGGAAAAGTTGCAATTAGGGGTTGACGTTCTTTCCCCTTTTTTTTTCTTTATCTCTCTCTCTTTCTCTCTCTTTTTCCCTTTAACCATGAAAAGACCCGAATGACTAACGAAGATCCTTATCTACCAGGGCAAACTAGGAGAGACCGTAAACGTCTCTGACGCTTAATATGCTTGGTTTATGGCGTACGATATTCCGTGGTGTAGACCACGAAGACCATAAATTCGAAGGCCGCCCTTGGTGCCACCCGTTTCCACGCCGGCTGTTTGCCCTCTCTACTTCTCATGCAATAGTCTCTCTCTCTCTCTCTCTCTCTCTCTCTCTCTTCCTGGCTTTTTCTCTCTCTATTTCTCTATGTATTTATGTATGTATGTATGTGAGTGAGTGAGTGAGTGAGTGAGTGACTGAGTGAGTGAATGAGTGAATAAGTTGGTGCATCAAGAACGGTGACTCATGAGACGAGAAGTTTGCTCGTACTAAACGACAACGATTTTCGTAACGCTGTACTCAACGAGATCGCAAATACGAGGAGGAGGATATCGGAGTGACGAGTGAGAGATTACTTGATTTTTCATCACCCTTCTTCTTCCTCCCCTTTCTTCTCCTTCTCTTCTTCCTCCTCTTTGTAACGTCGACTTTGCTTTCGCTCAACAATCGATAGATAAACGGTATACACGATTCCGCTTGTTATCTCTTTATATATATATATATATATATATATGCATATGTATATGTATTATATATGCTGGGTGTCACGTTTTTTTTTATCTATCAAAACTTTCTCGCACAATTTTAATTTAATTTATGACGCTACGAATAACATGTGAAACAGAAGTTCGGAGATTGATATATCTATAAGTATTACAATCTAAAAAAAAAATTCCTAACAAATTATAATATAGAATTATTGATAAAAGTTAGAGTTGTTTTTCTGTTTTTAAATTCCCATAAATTTCTCTTCACTTTTTCCTTTATATTATTATTGGACTCTTAATTAACAATTTGATAAAAAAGGATTTCGAAGAAGCTCTCGAAGTATCGTTGAACGCGGATAAAAATCAAAATGACGGTGTGACGATAGTATAGAAAAAAGTCAGAATGTATTAATGGAACACCCTATATGAAAAGTATGTGCGCACGTAAGTCGTCCATACAGTAGATACATATATTTGCACGCCACTGGATCCGGATTCTTCTTTTTCTTTTTTTTTTTTTTTTTTTTTTAATCGCAGCACGCCAACGATATTTGATAAAGGTATCCGCATGGATAGGTGTTGAAATCGGAACCGGAAGCCATTGAGATAAGATTCGTGTTTGTGTTGCAAAGAGACATGATTCGAGAGTACCAGGAGATATATCCTTTCTTATTCGTTCGATTATAATACCGAATTTTATGAATGGACATTAAAATAATTTATAATATGACTTACCTCTGACTTCGCGCCAAGGAAATGTCAACGGCGGCCGTAAAAAAAAAAAAAAAAAAGGAAACAAAAAGATCGCATTAAAAAAAAAAACAAAGATTCTTTCTTCTACGAGAGAAGAAATAGATAAAAGAAGTAAATTTGAAAAAAAGAAAAAAAGAAAAAAGAAAATTAAACCAACCATCGTAAAACGGGGAAGGATAATATAGATAATCGAAGAGAGACGTGTAAGGTAAAACTCAATGAGCGTAAATAATAGTAAAATGTATTAAAAATCGTATACAATTTTGATTTAGATATTATACTCATATCAATATTTTTTTTTTTTTTTTTATATATATCATAGATAATCCGGTACGGTCGAAGATCCATCTCGTTAAAAATCGTTTTCTTTTTGTTTTTTCTTCCTTTTTTATTTTTTAATTACTATGGCAACGTAAAAAATGGTACAAAAAGAAAGAAGAAAAGAAAAGAAAAGAAAAGAAAGAAAAACGAAAAAGTATATATATATATATATATATATATATATATATATATATATATATATATATATAAAAGAAAACAACTCTATAGAAACTTGGAACGGAGAAACGGGGGGCTGACTGGCACTCGTAGAACGAACGAAAAATCTTTTGAGAATGTAAAAAGGCTAGACGAGGGAAACGAACGAACGTGACTTCAAAAAAAAGAAAAAAAGAAGAAGAAAAAAGGGAAAGTCTCTTTTTCTTTCTTTCTTCCTCTTTTTCCTTCTCTATCCTCTCTCTCTCCTTCCTCTCTTTCTATCTATATCTATCTATTTCTTTCTCTCTCTCTTTTCTTTCTCTTTCTCTTTCTCTGTCTGTCTCTCTCTCTCTCTCTCTCTCTCTCTCTCTCTCTCTCTCTCTCTTTCTGTCTCTCACACAAACAACACACATTCTCATAGAGATTAACGTAAAATTAAACTGAAAATCGTACGTACATAATACGTACTTACGTATCACGTTCGACGTCGTACCACTAACACGCTGAAATACACACACGATACGATAATTATATACGTACAATTATTTTCAATTTTATTGACAATCATCGTGACAAAAAGTGGCTTATACAAATATTCGTTATAAACTTTTTTTTTCCCTCGAAACACGTTAATTCGACGCGTTGCTCGCTTACGTTCTTTTTTATTAAATCTCTCTCTCCCTCTCTCTTTCTCTTATCATTCTCTTATCACTCTCTCATTCTCTCTCATTCTCTCTCGCTCTTTCCCTTAAGAAAAAAAGAAAAGAAGAAAAAGAAAGAGATACAAAAAAAATTCTTTTCCCTTTTTCCCCTCTCTCCTTTCTTCTTTTTTTCCTTCGTTTTTTTTTTCTTCTTTTAGTTATTTTTGTTCTTTTTTTATTTCTTTTTTCTTTTTCTTTTTTTAATCTTTCTCAATTTCTCGACACGAACACGACATTGTTCGTTTCCACTCGTTGCGAGCTGTGGAGTGATATGTGACACTAAGATTCTTTACTCTCACTACTTTACAATATTACACGTGTACATTTTTTTACTTATTTCTCTCTCTCTCTCTCTCTCTCTCTCTCTCTCTCTTTCTCTTTCGTTTTGGCAGAATCCACGGTCCAAGTAAACAGACCTTAATCTTTCTCACCACCCTCTTTCCTACAAACCCTCTCCTTCTTTTCCTCCTACTCCTCCTCCTCTTTCTTATTTTCCGCTTTTTCATATTTTCTTCTTCGTGTCTACGTTTCTAGGCAGTTTTCTTGCTCGTGGTTCGCGTATTTGTTACTTTGATAATTATAAAACACATTCCCACTAGAATTTCTCTCTCGCATTTTCATTGACGAGACGTGTTGTCAGAAAAACGTCGTCGTCGTCGTCGTCGTCGTCGTTTGCATCGTATACAGTTGAATCAACTTGCTGCTTTAATTTCACATAAAATATATATAACAAATGTGTGTATGTATATCACACGAAAAAATAAAAATATATATATATATTTATATAGAAAAGAAAATAATAATAAAGGAAAAAACACATTGCAAATAAAGAAACAACAGACGAAATGAAAAATACGAAAAGCAACATAACTCGACTGTCTACGTTTAACAACGCCGTCGAACACGACGATTCACAATCCATTTTATTTTATTCTATTTATTTATTTTATTTCATTTATTTTCTTTTCAAAGCGATTAGAAAAATTGTTAAATGTTACGTTTATGCTTTTTGTCTATTTCTTTGTATGCATATCTTGCACGTGTGTATACATACACATATATATCTTTCTCTCTCTATAAACTCGAATACGTACGAGTCTTACCATCCAAGAGATCAGATTCTAAAAACAGACAGATAAAATATCGTTTCAAACACTTCGAACGAATAATATCCGATAACAATAAAAGATAATAAAAAAGAAAAAAGAAAAACAAAAAAAAAGAAACAATCCAAGATCAAATACGATCATTAATATAAACAAATTATTATATCGTGGAAAACGATGACGCGTTATAATTCTCGTTTCAATTTGGTCTGCCATAGAGAACCCGTTAAAAAACGATATTCCATCGTATCCCTTCGTTAAAATTCACAAACACAGTGGATACACGGAACACGGCCGCACGCCAGCGCGCCTAATAATCAACCCTCTCTACTCAACAATTTTTTCTATCTCTCTTTCGCTTCCTTTCTTTGTTCGTTCGTTCGTTCGTTCGTTTATTCGTTCGTTCGTTCGTTCGTTTGTTTGTTTGTTTGTTTGTTCGCTTGCTTTTTTTACGTTCCACCTAACGTCGAATTTCCCTCGAGGGTCGCCATCGTCTTCGTCGTCGTCGTCGTCGTCGTCGTCGTCGTCGTCGTCGTCGTCGTCGTCGTTGTTATAATAGTCGTAGTAATAGTAGTAGAGTAGTAGTAGTAATAGTAGTAGTAGCAGTATTAATAGTAGTAGTCGTCGTCGTCGGTGAAAATTCCGCTTGAAAAAGGAGAAAAAGCGCTTTAAATACCGATACTCGGGGCCTTCGAAACTCTTCAACGCCGTTCAAAACCCACCCTCTCCTTCTCCCTTCCTCTTCCCCATCCCTTACCCATCCTCTTGCTCTTACTCTTACTCTTCCGCATCATCCCTCTTACGAGTCTTTTCTAAATAAGAAGAAGAAGAAAAGGAAAGAAAGACAGAGGAACAAAAAAAAAGAAAAAAAGAATTACATTCGACGATATTTCACGATTCATCGCTTTTCGTACTTATCCCCTTTTTTACTCTTATCGTTTTGCGACATCGACCGACCTCGACAAAAAAAAAAAAAAAACAAGAAAGAAAAAAGGGAACGAAAAAGAAAGAAAGAAAAAAATTGTCGATCCCTCATATACATACTATTTTTTAATGTTACTATCCCTCCTTCTTCTCTTTTTTTCTTTTTCTTTTTCTTCTTCTTTTTCTTCTTCTTCTTCTTCAACGATATGCAAAAACAAAATCAACTTTTTTATTATTCCTCTCTTTCGTTTATGTTTCTCTCTCTCTCTCTCTCTTTCTCTCTCTCTCTCTCTAGGAGAGAAATGGAGCAGAGAGATTCTTTTTTTTTGTTTCTTCTTTTTTCTTTTTTTCATCGAACGTTACACGCAAACTATCGAATTACGACGTGTATTGTTCAACTCTTTCTTTGTCGTTCGTTTTTTTTGTTTCCTTTTCTGTTTCATTTCTGTTTTCATTTCTTGGTCGATATCTCTCACGCGATCGATATAAAATCAGAAAAGATCGATAAAGATTTATAAAGTAATAATAATAGATAATAGATAATAAACGAGTAAGAAAAACAACAATTCGTATTCATCCAATCGATGAGAGAGAAAAAGGTCGAAATTTTTTCGAAACATTCTTTTTTTTCTATTTTCTTGTTTTCTTTTTTTTCTACTCTTTTCACCTTCGATCGTTTCCCATTTTTATTTATCCGACTCTTACTCGTCTTTTTTTTTCTTTTTTCTGAAACGTCGGTCGATGTACTCCCCCAAGACCTCTCCCTCTTTCCCTCTCTCCCACCCACTTCATTTTATATCTCAATCATTCCAATTCTCGTTCGTCTTCGTTTTCTTTTCTTATCTTTTCTTTTCTTTTCTTTCTTTTTTTTTTTTGATGATCGCTTTTTTTATATTTACAGTGCTCGACCTAACATCTATGAATTATTTATTTACAAGTAGCTTCGTTATGTTACTTTAACACCTGACCTATACACTCGTGTTTATTATTATTATTATTATTATTATTATTATTATTATTATTATTATTATTATTATTATTATTTATTATTATTATTATTATTAATTATTATTATTATAACTATCAATATTATTATTATTATTATTATTATTAATATTATTATTATTGTTATTATTTTTGTTGTTTTTTTATTTCTTCGTACCAACCTACGGTGTTTCGATGGCAACCATAGCCTGTTCTCAAAAGTTTGACGTACTTTCAGGAATTTCATAACAGTTGTTTTTTCTTCTGAATATTCATTTCTTTATGCTTTTCATTTTCCTTCTTTTTTCTTTCTTTTCCTTTCGTTTCAATCAGAAAAAGATAGGAACAGGCTATGATACCAAAGCAGTACGCATTCTCTAAAAAGTCGCGTTATACACCTAATCGTTACGGCTAAAAGTTAGATAAATAGACGAGACGATACACGTTAGACGGACATGCGAGCCTTACGAGCTCCGCTACGTAGCATAATAAGAAAGTAAGAAAAGAGCCGGAAATTGGAAATATCCAAGAGAGAAAGAGAAAGAGAGAGAAAGAGAAAGAGAGCATGAGATGATAAAGAGAGATAAGAAAGAAAGAGAGAGAACGAGAAAGAGAATGATAAAACAACATTCGTTATTACATTCATTTTACATTGATACATACATACGTAACACACACACACACACACACACACGTTCTCATTCATAACCCTCAAAAATGCGTTTCGGACCTTAACAGGGTACCAACAAATCGCGAACTTTCTCTTTGTCTAATTCTCTACTTATATCTGTCTCTCTCTCTCTCTCTCTCTCCCCTCTCTTTCTCTTTAACTCTCTTCTTGTCTCTCTCTCTCTCTCTCTCTCTTTCTTTTTCTCTTTCTCTCTCTCTCTCCTCCTCTCCCTCTCTTTCTCTTTCTCTTTCACGGCCCGAGGATTAGAAAAGAGCGTGTCCTTTCGCGCTGATCATTTTTGGCGTCGCTCGAATATTTAAACGAGGTGACGAAAGAACGCGTGAACTCTGAAGCAAATCCACGGGGAAGACACGTACGGGCTAATACGTATATCGGGTAAATCCTATGTACGTGTGTGCGTGTTTGTTTCAATGTATGAGTGTATGTAGATGTGTATGCGTTTCGTATGTTCAGTGTAAAGTGTATGATCACCGAGTAGTAAAGCTGACAGAGACCGAAAAGTCCCTATACAATGCTCGGTGTTATCTCGACGATCCTCAAACCTCGGTCGCCTGCGAATAAGATGGTGCAAGACCGTGTGCAGGCGTAAGAGGTCCAGTGGTTGAAGCAAGGGACCTTCTCGAATAGATCGTAGCCGCCGAATGCGGGGTGTGAGGTGCCGTGTGCGGTGCCGTATGCGGCGTGTGCGGCGTGTGCCTGCGCGAGGCCGAGGCGAAGGGCTAAATGGGCCCGTAGTTGCTAAGGGCGGAAGGCCTCTCCTGTTGCTGCACCGATTGTTGCGATTGCGATTGCTGTTGTTGCTGTTGTTGTTGCTGCTGCTGCTGCTGGGCTTGTTGCTGCTGCGGCTGCTCGCAGCCGGCGGTGCTCATGTCGCCTCCCGCCGACTGGTGACGTCATACGTGCGAAAGAGGCGGTTGCTTGAGTACGTGATGATGGAGATGATGTTGAGAGGCGCTGGCTACGCTACCTGGTGGTAACAGCGCGCTACCAGGTCCCGGTGCCGCTGGATACGGCATGGCGACACGACCTACGACGCCCTTCATGCTGGCGCTTCCTATTCCTCCGCTCACGCCTGTCACGCCGGCTACCATACCGGCGCCACCGCCTCCGTGAACGCCTGCGCCACTCCCGCCTCCGAAGAGACGCCTCCATAGACGCCGCCAACTGTCGAGAGTTTTGCCGCTCCAGATCCATACGCCCGACGTTATGCCGACCGCGAGGGCCATGAAGTACTTTAGCATGAGGACGGAGTAGAGAGGCCTTGCTCGAGACCGACATGGACAGGCCAGGGAGCTGAGCCACTCGTCGCGTAGTACGGACTCGTAGATGTGACAGGTTAGAACCGCGCCGGCTGGAAGAGTATACAGAACGCTGAACACGCCTATCCGTATCATCAGTTTCTCCAACTTGTCCGCTTTCGCTCCGGGCTGTCGTTTTATCACCGACCGAATTCTGAAGAGACTGACGAAGCCGGCCAAAAGGAAGCTCGTTCCCAGTAAGAGGTAAACGAAGAGCGGCGCCAGAATGAACGTGCTCACGCCTTCCGGGGCCACCGTGCATACTCCGGCCACCGGATCCCCCGCTACTCCACCCGCCATGTACGCCCAGACCGTTTGTACCGTCGGCGCTAACCATGCCGCCAGATGGAAGTATTGGGAGTAAGAGGCTATCGCCTCGTTGCCCCATTTCAGACCCGCCGCGAGGAACCACGTGAACGCCAGTATGACCCACCAAACCGAGGACGCCATGCCGAAGAAATAGATCATTAGGAAGACGGTCACGCAAGCCCCCGGTCCCTGTGCTCCCGATCTCAGCGCTGGCCCGTCGCAGGCTATCTCCTCGTGTCCTATCACGTTCTTCGAGAGATAACCGAGCGACACGACGAAGTAACACGCCGAGAGGAAGACTATCGGTCTCTCAGGATACTTGAAGCGCTGGGTGTCGATCAGAAACGTGGTGACGGTCGTGAGAGTGCTTGCGGCGCATAGGCCGCTCCACAGGCACAGCCACACGGCCGCGAACCCTCGCTCTTCGGGGGTGAGAAACGCCCCGTGACACGGTAGGGCGCAATCCGGTACCCCTGCAATATCCTGAATGATGTTCCGAACGTTGTCCGCCTGCGGTGGCGCCGGAATGACTCCACTTGCGGCCATGCCGGCCAGTCCAGCTCCCCCGCTGTTGCTTCCGCTTATCTGGCCGGGTATCACCGTGCCCGTTGTTCCCACCCCCAGAGGAACGAGAGGTGCCCTGCATCTGCACATGCAATCCCTCGCCCTTTCCCCCGGGGGGTGCTGGCAGTTTTTTTGATTTTTTCCTGGCTTGCAACGAGCCGGCTGCATTGTCTTGGACGGTCTTGTTGGTCTAGTCGGTGTAGCTACTGGTTGCATGGGTGCGTTGCTCGCCGAGCCACCACCGTTCCCGCTGCCTCCCGATCCGGCACCGTTGTTCGTACGATTATTTTGATCCATACAGAGATTCTCCGGGTCGCCATAATTCGGTAACCTCTCGCAGGCCATTCTTTCCGGCCAAGAAAAGCCGTACTGTTGCATCAGAGGCGCGCAACCGGCGCGAGCCCTTTCGCAAACGCTCTTGCATGCTGGCAGAGGTTTGGTATATTCGGGCAAGCATATCGGCGTATACATCGAGCAAAGGAAGAACTTTAAATCCGGGGAACACTTGATCTCGACTAAAGGCCAAAATTGATGAACCTCCAAGCCAGCTTCGTCTTGGGTGTCGTGATTCAACTCGTTTGGCATGGCCGTTAAGTTGTAACCGATACCACGGCACATCGGTATGGTGATCTCCTCGCACCGGCCATTTCCGTTCCCCGAATTTCCGCTACTACTGCTTCCAAGTCCGGAATGACCTCCACCCCCACCGCCGCCTCCACCACCGCCACCACCACCCCCACCACCCCCGCCAACACCACCACCGCTATTCCCACCACTCCCACTTCCACCGATCACGCTGTTCCCAACACCGCCAGGTATACCTCCGGATACCGAACTCCCTCCGGAAACTACCCCGATCGACGAGGACGACGAGGACGAGGAAGATCCCGAAGAAGATACTGCCGATGACGAAGACGACGAACCACCACCCGATAACGAACCCCCGCCGTTGCTCACCGAACCAATCGCTGATTCTAAACGTGCGACTGGTAGCGTAAACGCCATTAGCAACATCGATAAGAGGAGCGTCATTGTCCGGCTTGGTAACAACTTCGTCCGTCGAAGTGGTCTCATCGGTTTCGACCTTCGATTCATTCCCGCGTTGATCGCATCACTCCGGCCTGAAAACAAAGATATCGTTATTGAATTTGACGAAAAAAATCAAGCGCCAAGGAAAAAACGAATCAAACAGATTCGTCGATTTGATATCGAACATTCATCCCATTCGCCAAATGAAACACAAAGATTCTCACTGTTTAACGATAAAAACGCGATTTTGCGATCATAAAAGTGACGCTCTATGTCCAACAACTCGTACGAGCTTCGTAAAAGCATTATCCTCAAAATTCTCTTTATAACAAAAACCCACGATCTAACGAGTAATGAAAACCATTCGAGATATATTATAATATCGAAGTTTCGAGCCAGAAGCTCGAAGGAGGATTCGATCAATTTTACTCTTAGAGTCATGTCTAATCTCTATGCTATTAAGATACCGATGATAGATGCCGTTGTTCGTGACCTTAACGAACGGAGCGTACCGTGTTCAGGTGGCCCCTACATAAATCAATGTCCAACGATAGATCGCCAAGCTAGATCCAGTGTTGTGCTTCGTATACTAACGTGGACCAAACACGATTGGCACGCACCGTACTATAAGGGTTTACCATGAGATGAAGAGAATGAGTGAGAAAGAGAGGAGAGGGGAGAAAAAGAAAAAAAACAGAGAGAGAGAGAGAGAGAGAGATAAAGAGTGCAGAGGGCAAAGGGTATACGGAAGAGGAGTGAGGAGAAGAACTCGAGAAGCAGTCACGGATCTTATAATAGTCGAGCCCGCGGAAAACACGTGACCGGAGCGAAATGTTATTGTAGGAGTCAGTGTTAGTTTTACCGTTTGTTAACTGCTAGAAACCCCCGACCCGTTCCTCCCCCCCAAAGCTATTTATAAAACGCAACGGTTGCATCCCACGGTATACAACACCGTAAAAGTGTGCAGAGAAAAAGAGAAAGAGAGAAAAAGGGAGAGAGAGAGAGAATTTAAGGCACGAGCCACTACGTGTGTGGCTCGAGAAAGGATTGAACGGACGTGTCCTGAAGGATCGTTCCCCTTTCATAGAGGAAGAAGACAGGTCCTACGTGTCTCGACTTTACTACTTTTTTTCTTTCGTCTCCTTTCCTCCCCCTCCCCCCCCCCCTCCCTCTCTCTTTCTTTCTCTTTTTTTTCTATTTTTAAAAGAAGATGAAGAATTTCTCTAGATTTAACTTTTTTTAACCTTACGAATGACTTTTCTCACTAACGATGATAACTTTGCTAGAAAGATAGAGAAGTAGAGAGAGAAGGGGAAAGAGAGAGGGAGAGTAATAAGAGAAAGAGAGAGAGAGAAAGAGAAAGAGTTATAAAGATAAAGAAAGAGCAATAAAAAGAGACATAAAAAAAAGAGGAAGAGAGAACAGTATAGAGAGAAAGATAGACGGTATACATACTACTACATATACTTTTATTTTTCATTTCTCTGTTCCTTTTTCGACACAGAACGAATCGTCTGTCTCAAAATTTGCATACCTTCTTTAGCCTCACGGAAGGAAGCCACCAACCGTGAGAAAGAGAAAGAGAAAGAGAAAGAAAAAGAGAGAGAGAAGGAGAGTATTTTTCCAGTCAGATTCTTTGTAACTTTGTATTTACAAATGTACACGAAGAGAAACTCTTTCTTTTCTCCTCCTCCTCCTCCTCCTCCTCCTCCTCCTCCTCCTCTTTCTTTTTCTCTACTTCTTTTTCTACTAACGTAAAAGAGAGAAAAAGAGAAATTCGATATTCGTACTCATCGAATCGAAGGCCAGCAAATTTCGTATTCAATCGATTCCACGTTAAAGAACCCTACTTAAGTCGAGAACCAACCAAAGTCCGATAGTATATATACATATATATTATACATGTATACATATTTGTATGTATATGTCGAGTACACGAAAAGAAAAGTAACTTATCGATATTACAATCCCTTTTATGTTATCCTACTATTCTGCGTCCACTTGACTTGTTATTATTCATATCGTGAAAACTTATCGGGAAAATTTAATCACCCGTATGAAGATCAATATTGTTTCATTGATCTCTCTCTTTGGTTTTTATTCATCGTACTCCTTCTTCTTCTTCTTCTTCTTCTTCTTCTTCTTCTTCCCACGATTTCTAACCGAGATAATTGAAACAGCTGTTTTTATTTCATTCATGTACATTCATAAATATTTAATTATATTTCTACATCGTTAAATACTCGTGATTAACCTAATTATCACAAACATGACAATACACATATATGACAAGATCAATCGATCGTACGTTTATAATCGATCAAATATATATTTTTCAATCTCTATTTATACGAACATTTATTAATTCTACGATTTATATGTACGATAAACCAATAAATATTTTCTTTAAATAATACAAACTTAAGATACTTTTACTACACGTTTATTATCGAGTATAGATTGATCGAATATATAAATGATATACCTGAATTGAAGGAAAATTGAGAACGAATTATAGTAACAAAATTTTCGTGAACGGTGCCAACTCGAAAAACGATGAGAAAGCAACTTACACACATACATACACATCTCCTCCTCCTCCTCCTCCTCCTCCTCTCTCGTTACTCTCCATCGAACATAATCATCCACAACTTTATATTCCGGACGTGACGTTTCACCTTTTTCTCTCTCTTTCTCTCTCTTGTCCGCTCGATTTCGTTTTCTTCTCATCCGAGTACTATAATTTCCCATTAGGGTGAATTTTTTCGTTGCCATATCTCGCCGGTCGTGGCTTATTTTGTGGGGTGTAGAGTAGGAGGAAGAGAAAGGAGGTGGAGGAGGAGAAGGAGGAGAAGGAGGAAAAGAGGAGTAGAGATATGGCGCGCGAAAAGGAGAGCCATTGAAACGAAAAGAGAAGGAGAGAAAAAGAGAGAGAGAAAGAGAGAGAGAGAGAAAATGAGAACGAGAGGGACGTACTCTTGGCAATGAATCAGTTTTAAGGCCTCGCCCCTACGATGAATATGCTGCCAGCCGGTGCTTGAATTATGATATACTTTTCTCGCGTGTAAATTCCACCCTACCTCCTTCAGTCCCCTCCTCCCACCGGTACTACTTCCTCCCCACTCTACCTGCCACCGTCCCACCTTTTAAAAACCTCCTCGACCCTCTTATCTCGCACCTTAAATGCTCGACTCTCTTTCTCTTTCGCTCTCTTTCTCTCTTTCTTTCTTTATTGCTTTCTCTCTTTCTCTTTCTCTCGCTCTCTCTCTCTCTCTCTTAGTGTTGAAAATTATCTCCCGGTTAATTGCGACGCTCTTTTACGAACGCGTGAGAAGAGAGATCGGAAATACCATGACTACTTTTTTTTTTCTTCCTTCCTTTCTTTTTCTTTTCTTTTCTTTCTTTTTTTTTCTTTCTTTCTTTCTTTCTTTTTTTCGTTTATTTTTCTTCTTGTCTTTTTTTTTCTTTTTCCTACCACGATAAAACGTATGTAAATATTTATGTGTGCATATATATGTATGTATGTATGTATGTATGTATTTATGTGGAAGTGCATGGAAGTATTCTACTTGTTACTAGCCTAAATTGCTCGATCGATATATAGGTTGAATTTTATAAATGGACGTTAACTAAATATACACGTCACAATTAAGATAAATGAATTCTTAATTAACGTGGGTTCTCTAATGTCTTCCTCCTTCTTTTTCTATTTTCTTTTTTATTCTCTTTTTCTCTTTTTTTAAATATGTGTACATATATAAAGAGAAAGAGAGACTGGGAAAAAGAAAGAGATATTTATAAATTGATTAATTTCTTTTATCTTTAGGGAATGATTAAGATACCCGATTAAAATCCCCATGTCAGTTTACAAATTTCACGCGTCTTAATTATTTTAAAACTACCACGTATGTGGGACTAACGCCGACGACTCGAACGTTAGTCTTATTCACGGTCTGCCTTTGGTATAAGCCCGTATACGTCGTTCATATTCATTGTAGTACAGAAGGCTAAGCCCTGGGGTTATGATAAATCCTCTCATCCTCTCTCTCTCTCTCTCTCTCTCTCTCTCTCTCTCTCTCTCTCTCTCTCTCTCTCTCTCACTCTCACTCTCTCACTCACTCTTTCTCTCTCTCACTCTCATTTATGCTCGAATCACTCGCAAGAGGCTTATACGGGCGTTCACGTAAAGATCCAACATATATATATACACACACACACACAAAAGCAGAGAGAGAGAGAGAGAGAGAGAGAGAGAGAGAAGAGATACATAGATACGTACTCGGTAATTTTCGCATGACATTTCCCAAGAGATTCGTCGATGTTGTTACTACTAAAATTACGCACACTTAATCGTTCACAAACTACAGATAGTTTAATTAACGTTAGAGATATAATTCTCACGAAATATGTATTACTAAGAACGGATATGATAATAATTAATCGTTGTTGAAATTCGTCGAAGCGAAGTAACGTGAAATAAAAAGAGATAGCGCGCGAAAAAGAGAAGGGATGTAGAAAGAGAGACCCATAGACATAGACATAGACATAAAGACAGAGACAGAAACAGAGAGGGAGAGATAAAGAGAGATAGACATGTCCTCGCTAATTTTCGCCTGACATTTCCCAAGAGATTCGTCGATGTTATTACTCCTAAAATTACACATACATTTAATCGTACACAAACTACAAATAGTTTAATCAACGTTTCGTGATATAATTATCACTGAAATACAGATTATTTTGAAACGGATATGATCATAAATCAATCGTCGTCGAAAATTCGACGAAACGAACGTGAAATAAGCGTGAAATAAAATGAGACACCGCGCGAAAAAGGGTGAAAGAGAGAGAGAAAAAAAGGAGAGAGAGAAAGAGGACAGAAAGAAAGAGAGAAAGAGAGGTACTGTTTCTATTAATATTCCGAGTCCTCTCGCTCGCTCGAGACGCCTCCTCGAGACGTCTTCTCGAGTGCACGAGACGACGGGCGCGCGTTAATGCCTCCTCGAATGTCGCTAGGTTTTGAATCCTCTCTTTCTTTTTCTACTGGCAAGTGGTCAAGGCTGACCCTGAGGCACGTCACTCATCGTTGACTCGACCTAGCCAGTATGTAATTCGTAAAAGAGAGAGAGAGAGAGAGAGAGAGAGAGAGAGAGAAAGAGAGAGAGAGAGAAAGAGAGATGAAATTGGATGCTTTCACGATACGTGACAGAACAGAAAGAGAAACAGAAAGAGAGAAAGAGAGAAAGAAAGAAAGAGAAAGAGAAAGAAAGAGAGAGAGAGAGAGAGAGAGAGAGAGACGAAGGTAGGTATAAATCAAAGCCACGAGAGAGAGCTGAGATTTATGGCGAAGTATGGATAAGGCACGCGTTATATTCCCCTCGTTAGTCGGCAAAACCAAGCAGCTATGTCGGTGATGGTGATAGCGATGTAGTAGTAGTGGTAATGCTACAGTGTTAGAGAGTGGTTGCTTGCTTGACGACGCCATAACGTTTTATATCAAATCGCGTGGCAACGACATTAATCAGCAAATTTCGAGACGTCACGATTCCTACATCGGTGGCAATGTAAGTTAGTACCATGTCTTTTCTCTCGGGTAGAAGAAAATCCTTTACTTCCTTTCGAGATATCATTCTTTCCTTTTCTCTCTTTCTCTTTCTCTTTCTTCGCGATAATAATCGTGATACCTCTTGACTAATCTAACAGAGTTAATATTAAAGAGTTCAAACGCGACGAGATTGATTCCTTTAATCTTTCCTTTTCTTTCTTTTTCTTTTTTTTTCTCTTTCTTTTTTTTTCTTCAAATCTTTGAAAGTTGATAAGAGCAAGAAAAAAGAAGAAAAAAAGAAGAATATATATATATATATATATGACTAATAATTGCTCGTCGACTAATTTAATCAATCATATGCATACCTCTTCATTATTTTATAATGAACATGATTCTATCATACATAACACTTTTATGGCACTATCTTCTCGTCTCAGATTAAACCAACTAACTGAATAAAATATACAAATTCAAATGAGAAAATTTATACAAAGTAAAAGTAGTCTTGTCGATCTTGCTCATCGCTTATCATCTAATTAGCAAGTTTCAAGAGTCGTTGTTGAATATACGTGACAAGAGTGATCGTAACTCGTTAAAAAGTATATAATATATTATACAATATGTGTATATATGTATACACGTATCATACACATGCATACATGTATGTGTGTGTACGCTCGTCGGAAGATTTAACAAGTGAGAGAGATAAAACTGAACACTGCTACGAGAGAAGAGAGTATCGAGAACTTTAAAGTAAAGTTTCGAACAAGCATCCCGTCATGGGATCCGTCGGTGAATGATGGATCGACCTGTCGCAAGAATTATGACAGATCGTTTGTGCCGGTCCTTGTTCCGAGCCATACCACAGGATGTACCAATCCCGTCGACTCGTATGACTTTTCTCTTGGAACTACGAAGCTGAACGCGAAATATATTCTATACTATATAAAACTATTTTTATTCCAAAGAAAATTCAATAAATTAATTGATTATAATTTATTATTATTATTATATTATTATTATTATTATTATTGATTTTTTATTCACTTCATTAAAAAAAAAAAAAAAATTGTATCACGTGGAACGCTAATTGCACATATATATTTAATACCAATCACAGGGAAGATCCAAAATATTTTTACTATTTAATTATTATTATTATTATTTTTTGTTGTTGCTGTTGAATTTTAATAAGTTAATTATACAGAAATATTTGTGTTTTTCTTTAGAAACCGGTCGATCTCTCATTCGTGTTAAAGATACAAATTTACGATGTCTAGAAACGAAAGGGACCAAAGAGAGAAAGAGAGAGAGAAAGAGAGAGAGAGAGGAGACACGTAACTTATTTAAAAAGAAATATCATTAAAAAAGATCCGTTCGTAGAAATCGATTTTATCGTCTTGTTTTTTCTTTTCTTTTTTTTTTCTATTTCTTTTTGCGAGATTCGAATCGTTTTTAGCCACTGTCTGGCACTGCAGGACGTTTTTTGCATAAATTATTCTTGACGACGGGAGGTCCGTCGCCGGCTTCATCTTTTTCGATAGAGAAAATATTTACGTCCACGTCGTAGCAGTATATCACAGTCTAGAACCATATAGATACATACATACAAACATACATACAAACATACATACATACAGACATTGATACATACATTGATACATTTATATATGCATGCATAGATATGTATATGTATAAAATGGCTTTGAAGTGCACCAGGAACAAGCATCACCATACCATCACCATCACCATCACCATCACCATCACCATCGTCATCACCACTACTACCACCATCAACAACGGCAACAGCAGATAGTCGTTTCGTTTTATATCGCTTCGCGTTTCTATTTAAACGAGCTGCAGGTAGGTAGTAAGATGGATTCGAGTCTCGCGAAGTGTATGCACGACGGGAGAGGAGTAAGAGGAGAAGAAGAAGGAGAAGAAAGAGGAAGAAGAGGAGGAGGTGGAGGAGGTGGAGAAGAAGGAGAAGAAAGAGAAGAAGGATGAGAAGGATCTATCCTTTCCCACAAGTTTCTCCACCTACTTTTCTTCCTCCTGCGAGGATACGCCAAGCGAAAAGTTCGTAAAGGGAAGCAATTACCAAGGGAATATTCCCGTTCCAAAGGAATTTCTTTTCTTTGTTGAGATCAAACGGATAAACGAAACTTTAATTCTTATTTTCTTAACTCTTCTGATTGATCTATCTGACCTGACGAAGAAGAAGTTTCGACAAGTAAGAAAGATGATAAAACAAGATGCATATTGAAAGAATATTTATTCTACGCCATTCAAAGAAATATTTCTATTTGCAAATGTATGTCTTGTTAAAAAAAAGAGAGAGAGAGATAAATAAAGAAAGAATGTCGTATCGATAAAGTCGTATATCTTTCTTACCTTCCATAAGAGATTCTAAAGATCGAATCTTTTTTATTCAAATCTTTTCATTCTTTTCATTTGTAAAAAATTAAAAAATATCTTGGATTACATAACGATTCATCCGATTCTTTTTCTCTCTCTCTCTCGTATCAAATGAAAAGAAAGAAACACAAGATACACAAGCCCGCATATAACACACACACACACAC
This sequence comes from Vespula vulgaris, assembly GCF_905475345.1. Classification (NCBI taxonomy): domain Eukaryota; kingdom Metazoa; phylum Arthropoda; class Insecta; order Hymenoptera; family Vespidae; genus Vespula; species Vespula vulgaris. The sequence goes on along the minus strand of NC_066599.1, from coordinate 2,450,465 downwards.
ATATCCTGTCGTTTTAACATTTTACACGAGAGGAAGATATATGGCGTTGGATCAACGAGATCGACGTTCCACGATCGAAGAAAGAAATGCGTTTCGCTCGCGGAACACGCTCTCGTTCATGGTCTTCGTCGATGAAAAATGTCGATCTGTTTCTTTTCTCGAGTAGGATCGATGGCCCACGGCAACGATCGATCGATCGATCGATCGATCGATCGACCGATAGATCTCTCTCTCTCTCTTTCTCTTTCTCGAAACGGGTGTTGATTTTCTCATCGATCTTTCTACATCCGTCTCGGGCAACTATCGAAGAAACGATTCCGTTAAGAATCAACACCTTTCATTCGAATGAAAGAAATTTCCTAGAAACTAATTCCCTAGAGAAAATCCTCCCTAGTTACAAATCAATCGAAAAGAACACATTCTTTGCGCGAATTCAAAGATCCATTTCGTGTGCTCGTAAAATCTTGTAAAAACTCGTCAGAAAAAGGAAAAAGAAAAAAAAAGTCGTAAAACATCTTGAATCTTTCGGATCGCTTTGAAATAATACGAAGGAGTTATCTGTAGTATCAATTTCTATTTCCGTATCTCTCTTCGCGTCTTTTATTATATTTCAATATTTTCTATCGTTAAAAAAAAAAAAAATAACAAATTCGAATTGATCTACGAATTCGGCGTAATCAGAAGAAAAAAAGAAGAAGAAGAAGAAGTAGAAAAAGATAAAAAGAAATTGATATACATTTAATCGTGTCTACCGAAACAACTGCTACATACTTAACGACGAGAGAATTCGTAATGGAAACGACTAATTGGAAAGTTCTCTAAATCGAATAATTTTCACGTATGTAATAATAATAATTCTCTCTCTCTCTCTCTCTCTCTCTCTCTCTCTCTCTCTCTCTCTCTCTCTCTCTCTCTCTCTCTCTCTTTTCAATCTCCGGAACGCATCAGAGATTGAAAATCAAAGTACGAGATCAAAGTAAATTTCTTGTTCGCATAGGTAATTAAATCGAGGGATCTACTAAATAAAAGTGAAAAGCCATCGAGGGACCGACGAGCACATTTTCGCTTATCAGAGAATTAGTTCGTCGATCTCTCTCTTTCTCTCTCTCTCTCGCGCTATTTCTACGGATTTCTATCATCCTATCTCTCTCTCTCTCTCTCTCTCTTCTCTATCTCTCTCTTTCTCTCCCTTTCTCTTTCCCACGCTGAATCGTACGTGTCACGTAAATTATAAATTTCGTGTCGATCGAAATACGCTTCTTCATTAATCGTGCTTCAATTTATCGAGGTGACAGCGTAGCGCGCGTATCATCCCGTCAACGAAAATCCGCGCAATATTCTCTCTCTCTCTTCTTCAGTCCCTCTCGTTTCATACTACGCATTTCAAAAGCCACGATGTACCGCAGCTTCCATACCGCACGTTCATCATTCGCGAGACAGCGTCGTCGTAATGCGGCCTCTCGCGCGTCGCGCAGATTTCAATTTATATGCCACTCGACGGCTTTGTTGTTAGCGTGCAAGCTGATTCTCGCGACGGAATAAACGCACCGACGCGCTTTATCGTCTCGTGTGTGATGTGTATGTATGTATGTATGTATGTGTGTGCGTATGCGTGTAAATGTATATATAACATATAAATACATATGTATATGAGAACTCCTTTCATGCTGCTCGAGTTGGAGCGTGACGAAACCAGTTCGAAATTTATCGGTGATATAGCGCTACCGTACCTCCATCACGAATTGTTTTCAAAATCTACTTTTTAAAACATATCAATCTCTTTTTCGCTTGTCCGAATCAACCGTTATTATATTTAATTAATGAATCATTGAACTTGGATAAAGTGGAAATAAAAAAAAAGAGAGAAAGATATAAAAATTGAAAATAAATGAATAAATAAAGGATACGGACTAATTAACTAACTGTAAAAACAATTACGATGGGAAATATTAAATAAATATTAATCCATCTATTTTCATTGATATTTCTCAACGAACAAAACAAATAATTATCAGTCAATTATTAGTTAACAAGCTTTCTTTCGTTAAATTTATATATTAATAAAAGCAAAAATTTATTATTGAAGATAAAAAGTCGTATTCAATGATGCATGTACTTTGTGAAAATAGATTCGATGAAGTCTTTCGTGTTTGAATCGAGTCATGGACTATCTTTTTCTCTCTCTTTCGTACATGGATTTAACAACGTGTAGGAAGGCTCGGGAAGTTAATTTAATCGAAACGATTTATAGCACCACTTCGATGTAACAATGTCAAATATCGTGAATTCCTCGAATTACGTATTTAAGTCACGTCGAGTTTCGTTTTAGAATGGAACGATCAAGTGATATGTACCAAAAAGGAAAGAGGAAGATGGAATGAGAGAAAGAGAGAGATAGATAGATAGATAGAGATAGAGAGAAAGAGAAATAAATCAAAATACACGAAATTAGCGATGACAGGATGAGTAGCATGACTACTCATCGTCTCGAAATCATCCTCGGGAATGCCTAACGATACTCGAACGACCAAGTTCGTCGAAATTAGAACGATATACTCGTATATAAACGGAGCAAAATAAATTTTCTCTTGGCACTCGTCTGGATATTCCTGTTCAGGATGCAGACGACGGCATTGGTAAACGTAGAGACCGGAACAGGCCAAGCCAGTCTCGTGTTCTATATCGAGAAAATGAATTCCGATACGTTTCTTTCTTAAATCCGATCTAATTCGTTTAATCGCTCATTTATAGATCATCCCCATCGTGATTTTCACTACTACGTCTTCATTCATAATAAATGAATAAGATGTTTATTTTCGTTATGTCTTCTTTTTTCTATTAAATTGTTAATATTTTTATATTAAATTATCTAAATAAATATGTAATAATAAACATATGAATTCTCTACTTATAATAATTTTCAATAAAAAGTATTAAAAACAACGTTACGCGATCCGAATGACGTATCATTATATATCGAATGAATTCTGATACGTTCGCATTTTTTTCTCTTAAGACGATCAAATTCCTTTTACATTTAATCCTTAGTTTACATCATCCTCATCGTGATTTCAATAGTTTTGTTTTTCATTCATAAATAATAAATAAGTAAGATATTTCTTGTTATTTATTCAACGCTGTTTTTGCATACTATTTTTCTATTGGATGTTCAGTATTTTTTATTAAGTTATCTACATAAATACATAATGATAAGTATATAAAAATTTCAATGATATATATATATATAACTTTTTTATGCATATATAAATGTTCTACTAAATTTTATAATAAACATAAAAATTCCAACATTACGAAATCAAAAGTATTGACTGATATAAAATGACTGATAATACGATAAATAAAAACGAATAAGTAGATATCGAATTAATCATTAGAACTTAATAATAAATTTTAATTATTAACAAGAATTTCCTTGATTCGTTCGATTATAAAAATCCTAATCTACGAAAAGTATTGTCAACGATTATACACACGTCCGGGAAGTATTGTTAACGGACGAAAAAATTTGTATTGAAATGTCGTAACGACAGGACTCGACAGAGAGTTATGCGTGAACGTATGTATAAATAAACGTATACATATGTAAAACAGGGTGTTCGCACCTCGCGAGCAACAAAAGGATCGATGGATGTTTCGCGGAGCCAGATGTCGCACGAGTCGTGTTAAAGCGACGAATAAAAACGTGATAGAAATCTCGACGGTATATATATAAAAGAAAAAATAAATAAATAATAAAAAATAAAAATAAAAAAAAAACAGAACAAAAGAAATGAAACGAATAAAAAGAAAATATTACAAGAAGAAAATGAAATAAAAATAAAAATAAAAAGGAGCGCGAACGAACTTTGATTTTTATTTTCTTTTCGTACGGCCGAGAAAATCCGTGGGAAAAAAAAAAGAAAAAAAAAGAGAAAAAGAAAACGGAAGGAAAAAAAAAAGAAAAAGAAATAAAAAATAAAAAAATAAAAAATAAAAAAGCACGTCCGCGTTTCGCTGGTGCGAGTTTACACGTTGTTCTCCTCCGTAACTTTGCGCTGAGTGAAGTGACTCGTAGCTGGCTTTTGTTCCACCGAGTTTACAACACAGTTTTCCTCGTCCCGCGTCGAGCGTGTAACGTAAACGCACGAGGAGGGGGAGGAGGAGGAGGAGGAGGAGTAGGAGAGAGCGAAGGATCACTCGTTGTCACGGCTGAACCACCCTCTTTCTCTCTTTCTCTCTCTCTTTCTCTTATGCACTCTTTTAAAGCTCGATGTATCTATCCATCTTTTTCTCTCTCTCTCTTTCTCTCTCTCACTCTCACTCTCCTTTTCACGCAACCTTTCTTCTCGCACGCGCTAATTAATTAGGAATGAATTATGGATTCATGCGCTCGCTTAATTGGATTCGACGTTACGTTAGCAAAAAATGATAACATTGTGTAGGTGTGTGTCTGTCTATCTGCCCATCAGTTTGTCTGTCTGTCTGTCTGTTTCTCTCTATCGTCCTGTTTGTCCTCTTTATGTATGCGTGTATATATGCACGTCGATGAGTTTTCATTCGTGATACAGACAGCCGTCACCTTTATCGTCGCGCTTCTTTTTTCTCATCGTCCTTTGACCGTCGATCCAAACGGCATCGGCACTACCGGACAATATTTAATTTAATTAACGAGTGACGATTACATCGGGTAATTCGTCGATCATGTCGAGTTTCAATCATTGACGAATTAATCCCTTCGAATTAATATTTCAAATGTTACATAAAATTTTTCAAAGTAATGTAAAACTTACGATACGTTTGTTCGTTCGTTCGTTCGCTTTTTTTTCTTCTTCTCTCTCTCTCTCTCTTTTTTTTTCGATTTATTTCGCATCAGTTATACGAAAAAAATTCTAACTTCTATGTGAAGCTTTCATTAGATAATACGGTAATAATCAAATATTAAAAAGGAAGTTTCCATGCTTACTCGATGAAAAACTTCATCAATTTCATTTATTATAACACGCGCGATGATTTCGAAGATAAAAGAAGCTCAATGAAAACTCAAAATCGACGATTGATTGTTATCGAGAGAGAGAAAAAAAGAAAGAGAAAGAGGGAGAGAGAGAGAGAGAGAGAGAGATAAAGTTTCTTTTAATTTAGTATCTCATAATCCAACAAACGAGAGATCTTATATCTCTAAAAATAAACCAGGATAAACAAACGTGATTGGCAGACGATTCAAAGAATGATATATAAGATTTCTCTTTTCTCTATCGATTGACATTTCTAAATAAGTGATATCTCTCTTTGCAGAAAGGACAAGGATTACAATAACGATGATGATGATGATGATGATGATGATGATAATGATGATAAAAAAAAGAAAATAAAATAAAAAAGAGACGAGTAATTTTCCGCAATAGGATCGTCGAAGGAGCATCCAGTTCTTTACCTGCTCTTCTCGATCAAAGGGCATATACATATATACATATATAAATCCCTTACGGTTTCGTTAGAGAAGAGGAAGGGTCCAGAAGGAAAGCAAAACGAGTGGTAGCAGGCAGGATGACGTGAGGTGGTGCTACAAGACCAACGACTCGTTACCACGTTCGCTGTTTACTTTTCACGTGCAACCGGCTAGCTCTTTTTCTCTCTTTCTCTGTCTCTCTATTTCTTTTTCTTTCTTCTTCTCTTTTTAAAAGGAGCTTGGAAGATCGAGGCAGGTATACGAAGAAGAAGAGAAAGAAGAAGAAGAAGAAGAAGAAGAAGTCTACGAGTTCGAAGGAAAGGGACTCTGTTGAGGAGGAGACTGTAAATCATCCTATCTCTCTCTTTCTTTCTTGAAGGATGACGCATCTGAAGGAAAAGGGAGGAGATGCAAAGATGAAACCAAAGAGAGAGAAAGAGAAAGAGAAAGAGTAGGGACCCAAGAGTCTGCTCGTTATACCTTCCGTTCTCTTAGCTTCTTTAGATCCACAACGATCCTCCTCTGTCGTCCAGTTTGACCTTGAACTCTACTACTACTAGTACTACTAATACTAATACTAATACTAATACTAATACTAATACTAATACTAATACTAATACTAATACTAATACTAATACTAATACTAATACTAATACTAATACTAATACTACCAAGAGTGAAGAAGAACGCGTTGCATATATCGACCTCTCCCTTATTTATCGCTTCGATGCTAAAGTATAAAAGAAAAAGATAGAAAAAGAAACAGAGAAAGAAAGAAAGAGATAGAGAGACTAATCTATGGACTTTTTAAAGAGCCGCCGATGAAAAGACAAGAAAGGTGTCCTCCACATGTGCCACTAATTAAGATCTCGATGAAGTAGGATTTATGTTCACGGGATATGAGTTCTCTTAATGAGAGGGACTAGGGTGATAAACTGCCAGTGCGTTACGTGTTTTACAAGCTCTTTAAACGGCATACTGTTGTCGCTTAATTATCTTTCGTGTGCGCCGAGCCGAAACGATAGTGACGTGTAAGATCGGGTAAACGATTGGATTTTAATATCATTTTCGTAAAAAGGGAATACTCGATTTAATTTCCTTTAAACGTATACTTATCTTTCTTTATTTCTTTCTTTCTTTCTTTCTTTTCTTTATCGTCTCATTTCAATTAAACCTAATGACAAAAAAAAAAAGAAGGGTGAGACTAAACATAATTTCTTTTCGATAGATAACATTTCTTAAATATTATTATTCAAAGGTTTTCGAGGACGATCTCGTTGTTAATATTTAATATTTAACACTCGATGGAAATACTATTAGAAGCGATATTTTTATGTTTAAAAGAAAAAAAAAGTTTATCTTTAAATGAAAAGAGAAAAGAATGTGGACGCGAGAGAGAAAGAGAGGGTGATATATCTGACGTTATCTTTCTCTCCCTCGCATGTACGATAAATCGTCGGGTTAGAGAGAAAGTCAATGTACGACGGTGCTACTGTGAATAAACGATGAAGAGAGAGAGAGAAGAAGAGAAGGAGAAAGAGAGAAAGAGATAGAAGAGAACCAGAGAGCAGAAGGAAAAGGAGCCGCGTGGGAAGAGAGCTTCCCGTGAGACAAATTGGTCAAGTTATCGGCAGGATCCGAGTTCGTCGTTTCTCCAATCGTTTCCTGCGTGCAAAGATACGCGCGATATCCAAAAATAGTAATAGTCATTCGACAAAGTCCTTCTATTAAGGACTAAGAACTCTACGACGACAACTACATGTATTGCATACGATATGTATGCAATATATGCGTATGTGTAATGCAATATATGTGTACGTGTTTTTTTATATCAACTTACGCACGAGAATAAAACGAACAAAGAATAATCGACAGTAACTTCTTCCGACCTTTTTATTTTTCTTTTTTTTCTCCTTTATTTTTATTTTTAAAACGATAAGATATCGCGATCGAATAACTAACTCGTCGTTCTAATTTACATGAATATTATTTTGTACGCTTTCGTGGATTCGTCTTGCATTTAAACTACGAATAAAAGGGAAAGAAAAGTAAGGAGGGAAAATGAAAAGGAAAGAAAAGAAAAGAAGGAAAATATTCTGAAAGATCGAAAAGTTATTGGGATGTATGCATTATTAATTGATTGATGTGTCATATTGTAGTAAAAATATATATATATCTACGTGTTTTATGTTAAAAATATTGTCCAACTTTTTCTTTTATCCTTCTATTTTTTTTTCTTTTTATTATTACATTTGCATACAAAATATATTCCTTTTTTCTTTTACATTTCCATGCAAAATTATATTGTTCTTTTTTTCTTTCCTCATTCCCCCTCTCTCTCTCTCTCTTTCTCTCTTTCTCTCTTTCTCTCTCTAGTTGAATAGAGTAATATCTTCGAAGGAGAATTCTACGTAAAAGGAATACGCGAATTCTACGAGACGATTGGAAGCGCTACAAAATTCCACGTCCACTTTTCCTTTTCCGTATGTTCGTTGCGCAACTCCGCCAAGTAAAGGCAACGCCTCTTACGAAACTCAGTTTCTTTTTATCTGTACGATGCCCGAAGTACATATACACGTTCTGTTCAAACGGTTATTCGACAACGCTAACTGTACCACAATTGCATAAGAATTGTATATCCCTTTGTTTTCCTTTTTTCATTTTGCACTATTAATCGTAGATATAATACCGTAATTAAAGAAAAAGAGAAGAAAAAATATTAAGAAAAATTAAAAAAAATAAATAAAATGAAATAAAATAAAAGAAGATCTATAAGATTTATAATCTTTACTGTAACTTATGAGCGTGATTAAATAACTTCAAGTCATTCCTAATGATTAACTTGTAAGTAAATAATTTTGAATTTTAAATAATTTTGTCCGTATATATATAATAAAAAAAAAAAAAGATATTGTTATTAAAAAGGAAAATGTTGGAAACGAAAAATACAATGAAAGGGACAAGGATTCTTACGGGAAGGAACGAAAAAAGAAAGAAAAAGAAAAATAAGAAAGAAAAGAAATAAAGAAATAAAGAAAGAGGGGAAAAAAACGAGCAAGCTTCCTTACTTGACGCGTCTCAAAGAAAATTACAGAGTAAGTACTTACTACACGCGGAATACCCTGACCGAGATATGACAAGAATACAAGCTGGTTGAAGACGTGATCGTGCAAGTCAATAGCTCGACACACAATCTCATCTAGTAGAAAAGATGTACACACTGCTCTAAAGCTCTTTTAGTATAGTAAATACCTGCATATGTACATACTTACTTACTTACTTACGTCGATCCAAAAAAAAAATTTTTTTAAAAATAAGAAAAAGAAAAAAAGAAGCTCGTATAACGAGTCACGCAAGTACGTCATTATTTTGTTGTTTCTTTAAGGAAATACTCGTTTTTTTCTTTCTTTCTTTCTTTCTCCCTCTTTTTTATTTTAATAAAAGAAAAAATCTGACGTGCCCTTCGAAATCATCATGCAATTTCTTTGAAAAGTACGTGTGTGTTAAATATCTGAACCTATCCTGTAAATACACACACACATACACTGTATGTGCGATGAAAAAAGAAGAGGATAATTTATTTCGTAGAGAAATTTTAAACGTTTCTATTATCACTGAAAGTTTTCTTTGCTTTACGAGATAAGGATTAATTGAAGACGAATAAAGTTTTTTTTTTCTTTCTGAGATTGCAGAGACCAAAAGAAAAAGAGACAGAGAGACAGAAGGAAAATGATGAAAGGGTAAGAATAAACGCGAGGTCATCTCTAACTATTTTTTCTTTCTTTCTCTTTCTTTTTCTTCGTACTTTTCTACTCTTACGATTTGGAACACGAGGAAAAGTTTAATTAAGACTCGGTTACGCCGATCTTATTTCTTCGTAGTGTGACCCTTCTCTCTTCCACTGCAGCATCTCATGGTCCAGACTAAGAAAAAGAAAGAGATAGATAGAGGGAGAGAGAGAGAGAGGGAGAGAGAGAAGTGTGCGCACTTTCAATTACACGGTAAATAACGTCGGCCGGTTGCTTCTTTTCCCCCTGGGCACGAACTTTTAGTTTCACCGACTTATAACCGTACTTCCTTTCACGAGTTTTCCCAGCAAATTTTTTTTCTTTATCCGCCGACACCCTATCTCTAGGTGTTTTCTTTTTCTTTTTTTTTTCTCTTTTCCTTTTTTATTTTTATTTTTTTCACATTTTTTGTCTTAATTTTTGTCTCGTTTTTTGTCCTGTTTTTGTCTCGTTTTTTATCTTAATTTTTTATCGTAATTTTCATTTTGTTTCGTCTATTATTTTTTCTATTTGATTTGTCGACCCTAGACCAATTGTTTTTTCTCCTATCCAAAAAAAAGAAACTAAATTATTCCTCGACTATTAGAAACTTGGAAATCGTATTAAAAAAAAACTTAATACTTCGTTATAGTTTCATTAGTATAGAGAAAAATCGATTAATGCAGAGAGATTATTATGTATTATATATCATTATTACTATTGTTATTGTTATTGCTAATAATTGTCGAGATAATAAAGTGAAACTCGTTTGAAACTTTCAAGCATTTTGAAACTTGTTAATATCTGCATATTATAATATATGTATGTACATATATATATATATTCTTTTTTACAACGGAGATTATTAAATTTTATGGAAATTAGTCGAGCGACATTAAATTTCTCATCGTTGTTGGAAAATAATGAAATTCCTATTTTAAACATATATATTGTACACACACACACATACATACATATGCACGTGCGATTAAAATTGATAATGACAAAAGTGGAAATCTCTCTCGACAGTAATTCGTCTCTTTAAACATCACTTTTCGATATATACAAAATCGGCCAAAAGTTCCTGGGTCATTTAAAAAAATGATTTAAAAAATGGATCGCTCTTCACCGAGAATTTCATACAACAATTCCATTCTCTTCATTATTTCCTTTCCTTCTCATAATAAGACCTGTCTGAAGAGAACCTGCGAGAACTTTTCACCGAACTGAACAAACCAAAAAAGAAAAAGAATACACTATTTATCCCCTCCCTCATTTTTTTTTTTTTTTATTATTAAAAGACCTAGGCCAAAATCAGTTTGTTCAATCCATAGAATCGATCTATCGACACACACATACCCATACATAACGCATGTTGATATTAAACATAAATTTTACGTTGAAAACAAAAGGAAAAAAAAAATACAATAAGAAACAGAAGGAGAAAAAGAAAAGGAGAAAAAGAGAAAGAGAAAGAGAAAGAAAGTAAGCGACTCGATCTTGATTGAAGACGATTCTCCCGCGGCGAATCAAAGGTGAAACGAAATACCCTTCCAGGAATCGTACTCGACGAGGACTTTGTGCCAGGAACATGATCGGCAAAGAAGCGGCGGCTAGTAAGTAGCAGGCGCGTGTCGGCGTACATACGTACACGCTCGACTTACTCAGTTGCCGTCTACTTCTTCGGCATCTTTGTCGGTATCTTCTTTTAACAGTTAAATTTTCCAATTACTACTTCTTTGCGCGCCCGCCTTTTCGTTGACTTTTTTCTTTCCTTCTTTCCTTCCTTCTTTCTTTCTTTCTTTCTTTCTTTCTTTCTTTTTTAAACGCGAAACACGAGAATTTTCTCCGAAAGTAACGACCGTTAAATGAAGCTTGACACCGTTTATTACTTTATACATCCTATCTTACCGATGTGAGCAGAGAATTTAAAAAAGAAAAGTATCTTTTAAATCGAACTCACAATACACGGATTTAAATTTCTGAAGGAACGGCGAGCGGTTTTGCTAGAGTTTTATGTTTCTTTACGTTACTCCTTTTTTGTCTTTTCTACTCGTAATTTTGTATCAATCAATTTTTCTCTAAATTGTAATATCCTAATATTAGAGAGAAGAAATGATTGTATTCTGCGTCATATCAATATTTCTGTACTTTTACTACTTAAAACATCACGATAGTTGTCTTAAGATTGAGAATCACTGTTCTAAGGTATTTGTAATTTAAGAGGTAATGATAATGTATCGCGAGTAATTTATATATTAAACATATTAACAAAATGAATGTTAATAAGTTTGATCGTAGTAATTAATTAACGGTTGTATCATAGAAATTCAACGTTTCAATATACCTATTTATTTCTTAAAAAAAAAAAAATTACATAAAGAAACGAATACAAATACACGCGTGAACGCACAGAGTAACAACTATATATGCAAATCAATGAGATGAAAATTTTTTCAATTATTATTACTGAATTGATTTAGTAACTTTTATCTTATTGCTGAAGAGGAATCTGTGTGTGTATGTGTGTGTATCTCGTCGACTGGTTGCCGATATGGCTATCGACCCGAAACCAACAACGTTAACTTCCCAATGGACCAAACTTTGAGAATGAGAGGATCTAACCAAAAGAGAAAGAGAGAGAGGGAGGGAAGAGAGGGAGAGGAGAGAAATTCACGTTACCTGCTTCTTCAACAACGAGAAACTTGCTGATGAGAGTTTATGACTTTCGCGGATGATTCGATTTGCTCTAAAGGACTCCAAGGGATTTGCTTGCTTTGTCCTTCCACCCCTTTCCCTATCAACCCTCTCTTCCCCCCATTACCCCCATTCCTCATTGCTCAAACACATTTTACCATTTGAAAAGTTACAATGATTTTGCTAGAGAATTATTCATCGTTATGTTCTCTACAAAGGACTAAGAGATTTTCGCGAGGATCAAACCGATTAAAACGACGTGAAATTAAAGGTAAAAAGAGAAAGATGATAAAAAGGAGATTGATAAAATAGATTACTTGAATAATATATTAAAGAAAAAAATGATAAATTAAATCGAGATATTCGTGATCGTGATTAATCAATCAAATTCTTTTTCGAAAGCAATCGATCGAGTTAATTTTTATAGTACTTATGTTTAATATATATGTGTGTGTGTGTGTGTGTGTGTGTCTGAATTATGCAAATTTTTGAACGACCGAAGTCATTCTGTTTTTACTTAACGAAGATTTTATTATTTTTTCGAAATTTACTTAACGAAGAACTAAATGAACGAAAGAGAAGAAAAAAACAGCAGAAAAAGATAAAAAAACAGAGAGAGAGAGAGAGAGAGGACGACGACAACGACGACGAATAAAAAATGTAAGGTCATTGATATTACAGATTATCATTAAGAATAGAGAAAAGGGTTCAGGAAGGAAGGTGTGAAAGAAGGTTCTGACGGCCTTTTTCTCTCGACGTTCACGACGCTTTATGCAAATATTCCAAGGACGATTTCACGAATCCACTAACAGTCTCTCTCTCTTTCTCTCTCTGTCTCTGTGTGTGCGTTTCTCTTTCTCTCTCATTACTTTCGTCGAGCTTTACAAATCGTACGAATTATGCGAAATTGCGTAATTGAAGAGATGAAAAGTGGGCCTCATTGACTATTACATGGAACGCAGAAAACGCGTGCGTAGGAGTTGCTTTCATTGTATTAGTAATAATATTTCATACATAAAGGAACGCGACGTTCGCGTACCGTGAAAAACCTTGAACGCAATTCCGACATCATGCAGGCACGTAAGTATATATGTAAGTACATACACATTTTGCCTTGGAATTAATCTACGTTCGATACTTGTGTACGCACAGATAAATAGATAGATAGATAAAGAGAGATAAATAGAGAGAGAGAGAGAGAGAGTGTGTGTGTGTGTGTGTGTGTACATGCGAACAGCAGCTAACTCCGAAAGAATTCTGATTCTAACTTTGGCATCTTTGTTGAAGCAACTTTTCCTAAATAAGTTCAAATATTTCGACTTACTAAGCGTTAATCGTAACGAAGTTTCTTTATATAGGATGGTGGAAAATGGAACGTGGCAAATAGATCGTCTCGACGTTTCAAAAATGTCGTCCGTAAAAAATCTTAATTGCACTGCTAAATCGAGATACGGCACCGTTTCGAAATTATTTTCTGGAAAAAGGAAAATCAAAAAAGAACGAAAAGAAAGAAGGGATGTGTGTGTGTGTGTGTGCGTGTGAGAGAGAGAGAGAAAGAAAGGGGAAAAAGAGGAAAAAATTTCAGATTCTATTTCTCGAAAAGAAGCAAAAAAAAATAAAAAAAAATAAAAATAAACGGAAGATAAAAAAACAAAAACGAGAAGAACGGAAAAGGAGAAAAAGAAAAAAAGAGAGAAGGAAAAAAGGAGAAAGGAAAAAATTAATCTCAAAAAAAAAAAAAAAGAAATTAAAACGAATAAAAATAAAAACAACAACAAAAAGAGGGAAGAAGAAAGAAAAGGAGAGTGTGAAAGAAGAAACGTCGAGACGGTTTTCATCGTCGAAGGTTAATCCTTCGCATTTTCTGTAGACACCCCGTCGTCCATTGTGCGATACACGTTACATCGCTTGCAGGCTAGCGCGCGTACTCGGCACGAATACACATTATACACAGAGTCACACACACACACACAGAGAAAAAGAGAGAGAAAGAGAAAGAGAGATAGTCATACATTTCCGCATGTACAAACACGAGTTACATATATATATATAGTAAACGCACAGTAAGACACATACATCCATACGGAGAGAAAGGGAGAGAAAGGGAGAGAGAGAGAGAGAGAAAGAGTAAAACTTCACTACTCGCTACTCTCCTCGAAGTCCTCCCAACAAGTTCGCGTAGTAGACGTTAACGGGTTTCACCTGCCCGACAGAGAGAGTCAAAGACAAAGGAACAGTGTCATGTTCGCTTCTTCTCGCTTCTCTGTTTACCGGCCTACCTACCTACCACCAGGCAGTAGCAACGACTGCTGCTGCTACTGCAACAGCCTTCGAAGAGTAGGTAAAGAGAAGAAGAGAGAAAGAGAAAGAAAACTCTACTGACGCGATATGAAAAGCGCTTTACGAGAAGAGAAGAGAAGAGAAGAGAAGAGAAGAGAAGAGAAGAGAAGAGAAGAGAAGAGAAAAGAAGAAAAGAGAAGAAACGACGACGACGATGACGACGATGACGGAACGAGAGCGAGCGAGTGAGTGAGTGAGAAAGAGTGAGGAAGAAAGAGTGAGAAATGTAAAAGAGAGAAGAGAGAAAAAGAAAGGGGAGGGAAGAGTCCCATGGTGCACGAGAGACGTTCACCAAGTTTTTCCACGTTACAACGAGGAGGAATATTGTTTCAGGTTGGTATAATGCTGGCTCGTTAAAAAATAATTCATTTAACCACAATGCACCTTTTCTTTCTTTCTCTCTTTCTCTCTTTCTTCTTTCTTCTCTTTCTTTTCCTCGGTTCATAGATATATACAAGTATATTTATATACATGCATGCATACGTAGGTACATACGTATGTACATATATAGTGGAAGGTGCGAGATGCAGCAAGGTCGTGCATACAGGCTTCTCAAACCCTCTTTTTTTTTCTATATACCCTTTTCGTTATATATCACTTCTCTCTTTTCCTCTTATAGTCCTCATCTACGTTCGCGACAAACCAATACACACACACACACACACACACACACACACACACACGCGCGCGCGCGCGCGCGCGCGCACGCGAATGCGTTTCATCTATCTCTATTTTTCTCTCTCGCTCACTTTTACGATGTATTCACCGACATGTGTACTTACTATTTACTATGTATATACCATGGGGTGGATACCAAGCACACGTTCTAACGAAGACGAGCCGGCTTGTTGTAATTAACGCAATAAATAAGTATCGTAACACGAGCTATATGAATGAGAGATGAGAAGGTGGTGATGGTGGTAGTGGGGGTGATGATGGTGGTGGTGGTGGTGGAGGTGGTGGAGGATGAGGAGAAGAGGAAGAAAGCAGTGAGTAGGCGCAAGCTATAGCAAAAAGATAGATAGAAGAGAGAGAGAGAGAGAGAGAGAGAGAGAGAGAGGGGGTAGATATGTACGCGTAGGCGAAAGAACTTCCTTTTATTTCATCTACTATCTTTCTCTCTCACTCTGTTTCTCCCTCCCCCTTTGTTTTTTTTTTATATATGATCCTCCTCGTTGACGGATGATGGATCAGTTTCATTGAAGAGATAAATACCATGGGGTTTTTTCTAACGATACTTTTATATCGCATTATTTATATTCTATTAAACTTTTAGTCTTTTTGCGAATTTAATGTTAAAATATTAGATAAATTAATTAAAATGATAAATAATAATAATAATAAAAAAAAATAAAAAAAAAAAAAAGAGATTAATTAAGCTTATCGAGAAAATCGACGGAGAGAGTGACTCTTTCGCATACGTCGATACTTCAGAATTATCTTTTGAAGATCGATAATGATGATATCGATTCGAGTCAAGAGATCGAGAGGATATGATATCTCGAGAGAGCATACTTGAATTCGAAGAATGTGTGCGCGCGTTTCCTATGCAGGTGTTGTGTATTGTACTCGATTCATATCTTTTCGCACCTTTACCTGTACCTTACAAAAAATATATAAAATAAAATAGAAATAAGAAGAAGAAAGAAATAAAAATAAAATTAAAAAAAATAAAAAAGAGAGAAAATGCGTAAAAACGATCGCATTAACCGTTTACGAGTAACCACGAATTATCTCGGCTTTTAACGTTCGCTTCTTCCCGGATAGGTAACTACATCGTACGATTAAATGATCCTTCTTTTAAAATACTTGCAGGATATTCGAGAGAATCGAAGGAAAGTATCGATAATCGAGAAGCGTTTATCGTAGAGTTATCCCTTAATTAAACGCAGTGAAATCGACGTTATCACGATAAACGAAGCACTTTCAGTATACACATCGTGAACCGATTATTATTATAAGTCTATGTTTCTACATAGTATAGTACTTCGTAAATAAAGATACATGTATACAAGTACACATATGTATATCTATATGTACATATATGTACGATCTAAGGTAAAGGTAAGCGAAATTTATCGTTGTCTCTCTCTTTCTCTCTTTTCGTTTTACAAGAGAAAATAATATGAGTTAAGACAATGTAGACACGATATTCTCTCTATCTCTCTATCCCTCTCTCTTTCTCTCTATATGTCTCTCTCGCACTTTCTATTTTGTTAGATATTAACTATACAATAAGATTTATCGAAGAGATTAAATTTTAATCAGTAGCAGGATTTACTAACGTACTAAGCGATATCTATTGCGGTCGATTAAACGACCGTGTTTGTGTTAGTGTTTTACGATGAATATAGTCTAACGTATGTATATATACATCCGCCATATATACGGATATATATATATACACAAGTATGTGTACAGGTATGTACAATCGATACACGTGCTTGACATTTAAAAATTCTCGAGTTATATTCAACGATAATCTCGCAAAACTTGGATAAGGAATTCAGGAAATTCATTCCATTGATGAATCGATTCGATTTAAGTTACAATGCGAAGGAGATATCTGTTGGTTTGGTGAGACAAAAAAAAGGAAAAAATAAATAAATAAATAGAAAGAAAAGAAAAAAGAAAAGAAAAGAAATATCGAAAATTTTCCAATAGAAAATTCTAATGAATAAAAGTCTGAGAATATCAGTCTTCCTTTGTGTATGTGTGTGTATATTCTTTTTTATTTTCTATTCTTCTTTCTTTTTTAACCGGTTGTAAAAGGACAACGCGTTGAACCGTGACTATTGTCAAATACTCTGAAGGCACGTTCAGGTATTGCTGATTTAAATCTCTCTCTCTCTCTCTTTCTTTCTTTTCTTCTTCCTTCTTTTTTATTCCTAAACATTTCCTTTCTTTCATTAAGGTCTCTTTTCATGGTAACTCAGAGTGTTCGCCTACGTCTTTCACAAGTTTTTCAAACGATCGAGAGAGTCGAGGGTGGACCAGAAAAGGCAATGCACTTTCAAGAAACTCGTTTACAGTATACGAACGAACTTCCTCGTGTAAATCCATTGCTCGTTGAAATCTAAGTTGGATAGGAAGACACGGAGAGAAAAAAATATCGTTCGGTGTTTATAAATCACTATGTACAAAAAAAAAAAGTAAAAAGGAAAGAGAAAAAAAGAATAAAATGGAAGATCAATGTTAGTCCACAACGTAACGCATAAACAAACATATTAATTTCCTTCACGACGTTTAAATCCAGCTTATTAATTTTCAAAAAATATCCACGTATTTATTACCATGGGCCTAGCAATAGTTCGTATTTCATAAATCTCAGAATTTACAATACTTTTCAATTCTTTTTCTCTTCCTTTCTTTTTTTTAAATTCGTCAAATTTCCAGCGAAGATTTTTTATCTTTCTTAAAACTACAATTATCAATTCTAATTAATTATAATTGTTCTCAAACAATTTCCAAGTAGAAAATATTCAAGATCCAAAGTGGAAGACCCTTGGCGCAGATTTTGCAGTGTTAAAAGTCTAGAGGTTATTAACATTGAGAATCCTCTGTGGAGCGCACTCGTAATTAAAAAACCGATAGACAAAAGTAGACTTAACGAGCACACGAATATCATTTTTATTAAAACTTCTTCCGTTTCCTCTTGCTTTCCGACTTCTTTTCTTTCATTTTTTCCCGTCTTTTCTTTTTTTTTTCTAAATCCTCTTTTTCCCCTTTCTAAATTTTTCCAATTCAAAACGACAGAGACCGACCGAGCGAGCGTAAGAGGAAAGAAAAGAAATAGAAAAAATAGAAGAAGAAAAGAGAGAGAGAGAGAAAGAAAGAAAGAAAGAATTGAAATGACGCGAATGGCGTCGTTTAAAACGGCGTTAATTCGCGAACATCCTCGCGTCGAGAGTTAACGACCGATCTCGTTCTCGAGAGATCAACCAGTGGTAGGATAAGGCAGATAGAAACTCCTCTCCTGCTGCACTGGTCGTTCATTAAATCCGCAAAGAAGAGACCGAATCACGATCGTATCATCTCTCTTTCTCTCTCTCTCTCTCTCACTCCCTCCTCTCTCCCTCTTTCTCTCTTTTTCACTCGCACACATCTTCGATCGTAGCGATAATCTCTTGACGATCAGCTCCCTTCGACTATCTCATCGCCATCGAGATAATTCGCTGTTCGAACGACTCTCGAAACGAGGAGACGAGAAAGAAAATGAAGAAAATGATGAAGAAGAAGAAGAAGAAGAAAAATAAAAAGAAGAAGGTAAACGAGCTTCTTCTTCTCCTTCTCCTTCTTCTTAACGTTGATATTATTGGCAGAGTGAGTCTCGTTGAAACGTATAGTTTTCCGCGAGCAACTTGTAAAAGGATTCAGAATGAGAGAGAAAGAGAAAGAGAAAGAGAGAGAAAGAAAAAAAAGGTGGAGAATCTTCTTACAACCAAGGAATATCCAATAGGAAGAAAAGAAATAAAACGAAAGGCAGACATCTCCCACCTGGAAGACGATATATCACTGAGAACTAACAGAGAAAGAGAGAGAGAGAGAGAGAGAGAGAAATGGCGAAAGGTTTTGAGCTTTTTATTGACTTGGCACGAGAACCATCGTCGTTTCTCTTTGGACCAATGGTAACAACATGACTAATTATCTTTCTACTTTAACTACCTAACTCGTTTAGTTTAATTTCGATGAATGTCATCGTTTAAATCCTATGTTTTATATTGGTTTAAAATCAAAGATATAAGATTGTTTTAAATTTAAAAGTAAAACGTAATATAACAATAATAATAATAATAATAATATATTAATGTATATATAAATAAATATATATATATATATATGTATAAGAAAAAAGATATTGATTAACTTCGCATATACTTATCGAGAAAAACAAGTTCGTTATTTCATCCGATATAATTAGAAATAAGTAGAAAAATATTTCTTACCAATTAGTACATGTACTTAAATGATAACGCACTAACGTAAATACACACTAACGCATATACAAAGATAGAAAAAAAGAAAAGAGGAAAAATAACTTCGACGATCGAGAGCCGTACCCGCTTGCAATGGCATTCGATCGAGATCGATTTGAAAGTCGATTCTTTCGCTTTTTAAGATCAAAGAAAATTTCACGTAATCCTTGACAGTGCTAATAGGTGATAAAAAAACGAAGAACAAAAAAAAACGACAAAATTGTCGTAGCACGTTTCTCGCTTTTGGAATTAAATTAGTATCAAAGAAAACTGCATATATATGTACATACGCAGGTAAGTCTATATATATATATATATACATATATATACAAGTATCGATAGTATTACGATCGTTGGGGCGTACACACGAGTGTTAGTGATTTCTCACGCAGGAAAATATGTCGTCGTCGTGGCTCGGTTCGACGTGCCCGTTTGCTCGTTAGAAAGCGATAAGATAAAGCCTTCGACACCGAGAGAAAGAGAGAAAGAGAAGAGAGAGAGGTTTCTAGCAAAACGAGTAAAAACGATTCGGTCGATTCCCTCTTTTGACGTTGCCGCGATCGAGTTTAACTGCTACTAATTTAACTTTTCAAAAGATAAAAAAGAATACAAAAAAATAGAAGAGAAAGAAAAAATTTTAATCGATTACATCTAAAACCAATATCCATCATGATTCGGCAGTTATCGATTTCATATCGATTAAATAAAAAAATAAAAAAATATAAAAAATTTGTGTAAAAAATCCTTTACTTAATAATAATAAAGCACCGTTTAGTTTGAACAAACGATAAACAAGTTATATATAAATAACGTACCTATGAATATTCATCATAGTTTTACGAAACTCTAATCGTTCATTTTGTTTTTCATTTTTCAATAAAAAATTAGATCCAATCAATCAACGATACATGTATAATTATATCCGAAGAATATCGACAATTCATTAATCACGAACTATTCTTTTATATAATCTTCATTCGTTTGTTATTAAACGAATCAAATCGGAATGATTGGCAAATCGTAAAGCATTACGTATAATATATTAAATATAATATATCGCGAGACATTCTATATCTACTTTATTATTTAATAACAACGATCATAACGATAGCAACAATAGTTAGGAATTAACTAAATCGTGTACAGGATTTCCCATCATCGATGTTACTTTTGAGAGAGAGAAAGAAACATGCGCATACATTAAATTCCCTCGCGTGTTAACAGTCCATCATTCCTGTTGTAGCTTTCAAATTGAATAGGAGGTAGAGGTAACAGGTGAATTCTCTCTCTCTCTCTTTCTCTCTCTACTTTATCCTTTTTTCTCTTCGCAAAAAAATAAAAAAAATAAAAAAAAGGAAATAGGGGAAAAAAGAAAATAAAAGAAAAAAAGGAAATAAAAAGAGCAACGAAACGGAGGGGAAAAAAAAGAAAAAAAAAAGAGAGAAAGAGAGAGAGAGAATGAAAGAAAACATACAGAAAATGTTTTATCGAAACTCTCGCAATCGCCAGCGTAAATTCGAAAATACTTCTTTCCGATCAAAATATTCCCCTTGCAAATATACACGTATATACATTACATACGTGCGCTTGCGTAGCATAATTACTTGGTCGCTTTTATAGCCGGGAGCAACTGCATTTTTTTTTCTTTTTCAAAAAGGGGTAAAAGCTTAGCATATAACCAACGAGGCTGAAAAAGAAAGATATATAAAGAGAGAAAGAGAAAAAAGGACAAATACAAGTAACTATAAGCACGAGTTTTACGAACGAACGAGACACGCATCATCGAACGTTCACCGATCAAGCAACTTCGCTTCGATTTTAACGATATCCCGGGGACACGTTCGGCGCCATGGATCTTTTAACTCTTCTTATATTAGCGATCAACGATAAAACCGGAACCGAGAAAAATCTTCGTTTATCTACATACATAAGTTCTGAACGTTTCATCGTTCGTCGTTCCCTTAACTAGATACATCTCCTCTTAACCGTCAAGGATGTTAAACGAGGATGTTAATTTATAATTTTTTTCATACCTCGATGGACGTCTCTATAAGGAAAAGAAAGAGAAAGAAAAAGAAGAAAAAAAGAAAAAAAAAAAGGAATATTCATTTAGATTAGGCCAATGCTCTATTACGATGAAATTACTGACTCTATACCACTATCTATAATTTATATAGCTATCGAAATTACATATTATATACGTACTTAACTAAATATTAAAATTGATTGTAATTAATACTTAAAAAAAAAAAGGTTAATAGAGAAAAAAAATAATAGAGATAAAAATATTAATAATAACAATAATAAGTTAAAATAAACTTAAATGCAATATCGATGTTTCGCAATAAAAAGAATGTTTTTCTTTTTTTCTTTTAATTTACTTAATCGAATACTTTTAGAGAAACAATGAAAGTAGACTTTTCGAAAGTCAAAAGACGATGATCGTTGATATCGACGAATTGACGATCGTAAGAGCAAAATGGAAGTCGTTCGCACGTGTGTCGAGATGCCTACTGAAAACGATCGAAAGAGAGAGAGAAAGAGAGAGAAAAAGAGAAAAGAACGATGAGGCTAAGATGGGCGAGCAGAAATATACGATCATAAACAACGCGTCCCGTACGCAGTGCAAATTTAACCATGGCGGCCGTGTTGCACCGGAAGGAAGCCGCACGATAGTCGTAAAAAGACCGTCGGATAAACCGTGCTCCGTCGGTTTTGTACAATTTTCTATTTTTTTCTCCGACTTTCCTTTCTTTTTTTTCTTCTTCTTTGTTTTTGCACACGAACTCGCGAACGTGACATCGAACTTCTTCCATCATGAATCGTCAGTTCTAAAAAATTTCTTATATATAACACTATAACGCAATCTAATTTTTTTTTTAATTTTAATGTCAACACTGTCACGTAATAGGAAAAAAAAAAAAAAAGAAAAAAATTGATTTGATTTTTTTTTAGTCGTTCTACTAATCTCGTTTGTTGATTTCATATAAAAGGTTTTATCATTTTTTTTTTTTAAGTAAATATATTTTTAAGTAAATTATTTTATCGCAATTTTTTCATAAGATATTTTATATGATACTTTTCTTTTATATAGATTAAATGATATTTTCTATTTTTTGATTTTTGTTTTTTTGTGAATTAACAACGAAATTGTAACAATCGTAATTGATATTAAATCACGCTGAGTTTACGTATGTATTTATATATACATACTTTTTTTGGTCTAATAAATTTAATTTCATTTTTGTCACCGACTCTTAACCTACTACATTGTTATTTCTTATATGCGACATTTTTTCATAATTTTTTTTTTAAGTATACGATTATATTCTTATATTATATATCAATATATCTCTCTTTTTTTCTTTATAAACGGGACGGAAATACCGATATTTACTATTTTTCATTTTTTGATTAAAAACGTAGCTGAAATAATCGTAATTGATATTTGGGACGAAGAAACGAAAATATGCGCGTGTAAAAAAAAATCGACAAAGATGTGTTCTCGTTCGTGTTATAACAAGGGAGAAAATTCTAAATAAATAAACGTAGAACGGGGTTCGATGGCGAATAAACGATGGAAAATAATGGGGAAACGAGTTTACACGTTACTCGTTAAATCGAGTACACATGAAATCGGCTTTCGACGTGATTCAAGGCTCATTCAAAAGATCGTGGAACGGAGAAGGGAGATTGAAGATGGAGATGATATGGATATGGAATATGGAGCTGCTACCTCTGCCACGTCCGCCATTTTGGTCACCAAAGTTTTGCGATACAAAAGAATCGCACTAGACTTTTTCATATAGTCGTTCATTCGCATTGACTATCTCTATGTATGATGTATATATATACATGTATATATATATATGTGTGTGTGTGTGTGTGTGTGTTCAACAAGCCGTCAATTTCCATTGCGACGATGTTACGATGACGAGAGACATTAGATCGTACGTATGTGTAAATATACTCGTAATTGCGTATCTCTTATAACTACTAGTCGACTACATATTCTACAAATTAAGAATGATTTTTCTTGGCAATAAATACTATGCTATATCGAATAATTTCTCGAAGATATTTTGCTGTACTTGATCTAAAAAAAAGAGAGAATAAATAAATAAATAATAATAAAAAAAAGTATTGCATAGAAATAGTTTTAATAAATTCTTATCATATTTCTAAGAGGCCTCGCATAGACACAGACTTCTATTAAAACTTTTAAACACCAATGACATTTCAAATTCGCCGAGTGACACTTTACGAATCACAGGGATCCATCTTGTATATTCTCACGATCCTTGTAAAAGTACCGTTAAGTGAAATTCAACTACGTACATACTTACAAGCAGAGAGGAGGGAAGAGGAAGGAGAGATATCTCTTAATTATAATATTGATTCAAGCGAATAACACGAATTCTAGTTACGTTTTATGGTAAGGTAGGCGCGTCGACGGATCGACGACGATCGACGACGATCGACGACGATCGAGTAGGTAGATACGAACGACGTTCAATGGAATTTCATAAGGAAGGAAATGGGGAAACGTTTACACAAAAAAAAAATAAATAAATAAAATAAAAAGAGAGAGAGAGAGAGAAGAAAAAAGAACAGTACCGACTAAGTATAAACGATGAAAGATGTATGACAAGTTAATCGTCATACCGGTTAGGAGAGAGCTTCTAACGGAGATGGTCGCAACCAACAACGACGTATCGTATCATCGAACGTATAATAAAATATCTCGGCGTAATATGTACCAGTCATTTTCTCAATAGATTCTTATCTTATATAAATAATACATTTCTTCTCATAATCGATCCTTTTTTTTTCTTTTTTTCTTTTTCCTTCATTAAATCGAATAAAGGATCTCTAAGAACGAAGACGTCATATATTTTCATTCGCATGAGTCTCTTATGCGTCGTAAACGAGCGTTTCTTTCAATCGTTATATTATAAAATCGTACGTTATATCATTCGTTCGAACGATACACATAAACAAACGCTTTTTCTTTATCGCTAGACATCGAAAACGAACGTGAAATTCTTTGTTTCGAGCGATTCTTATCTCCTTTCTATACGTAAACAAACGTTTCTTTCGATAGTTACAAAAACGAACGTTAAATTTCCATTCGAGCGATTCTTATCTTTCTAAACGTAAACAAACGTTTCTTATAATCATTTTAAAATCATTGATATTTCTAAACGAAGCAATCGTTAAATTTTCATCGACCCTGTTAATATTATATCCAATATTAAACGAACGTTTTCTTCCAATTCTAATAACAATCAACTTCGTTCGTATAAATTAATAAAAGATCGAATCAATATTCGAAACGAGGATTAAAGATTCATTTCCTACGTTCTAAGCCCCCCCCCCCAAAAAAAAAAAAGAAAAAAAAAGAGAGAGAAAATTCCCTTTGATTCGACAAAAATCTGAATAGAAAATTACGCATTAGAAAACGTTTCTTAAAACGAATGTTTAAATTTGCTGTGCCGTCAAAAATCTAGAAAGATACAGACGGTATATGTATTTCTTTCGTCGATAGAAATAAAAGAGTTTGTTCGTCCTTTCACGAACGAATTTCACGAAGGAAATAGTAAATGAAGGAAAGAAAGAAGGAAGGAAGGAAGGAAGGATTGAAAGAATAAAAGAATGAAAGAATGAAAGAACGGAAAGGCACGAGCTCGCTCGATTACTCCGCTTTATGCAGATTCCGCGAGTAAAGCGGTAAGAGAAACGGAGAGTTTCGGTCGAGTAGTTGAAGCTGGAGAAGAGAAGAAGAGAAGAAGAGAAGAGAAAAGAGAAGAGAAGAAGAGAAGAGTCATTTGGCATTCGAAATGTGCAGGACCGAGAGAAGCAAGGAACACGTCGGGTCCTCTCTTTCTCTCTTTCTCTCTCACTATCTCTGGCTTCGCGTGCATGCATGTGTTTCTCGTTCGTTGGTCGTTCCTATGCACGTTTCGAAGGAGAAAGAAAGAGAGAAAGATGGAAGAGACGTAAAGGAGAGAAAGAGAGAGAGAGAGAGAGATAGAGACCGGCCACAAGATATATGCTACATGCTCGTGGATGCTCGTTTGCAGCGCGCCGAGAGGGACTGGAAAGAGAACCGCCGTTGAAGAGAGTAAAGAGAGAGAGAGAGAGAGAAGCGGTCGCGTTTACTGGTAGTAAGAGAAAGAAAGAAAGAAAGAAAGAGAAAGAGAAAGAAAAAGAGAGAGAGGAGAGAGACCGGCTATCGGTGCACCCTCTCCTCGAAAACAAAGCCGGATCTCACCTTGATTTATCGCGGAGTAGTACTGCCTCGTGTATGTGCTCTGTGTCTATCTCTACGTGTGTAGTACGTTGTTATATGTAGACTCTCTCCTTGGCTAATTCCACCGTTGATATTTTTCTAACTCACAAGTAGAATTAGAAAATTAATCCATTGTATATATTGTTCCTGGTCGCTTCTTCGTCGACGATTCGTTTCGATTCGATCTCGATCTCGATCTCGATCTCGATCGGATCACATCCATTCATCCATACATCCATTCGTCCGTTTCTTCACAACTCCGAAAGACAGTGATATCGACAAATTTTAACTTCTAACAACGGATAGAAAGGAATGAGAGAGAGAGAGAGAGAGAGAGAGAGAGAGAGATAGAGAGGAAATATCTCTCTACGTGATATATACACCACAACGTAGCAATGATATAGCCTGGTTGTTGGTTTCTTCGCTTTCGTAATGTTGTACAGTGGCTTGTCTCAGATTCTCCCTCTTATATTCCTTTTTTTCTCCCTTGTTTTCTTCCTTTTTCTTTTCTTTTCTTTTCTTTTCTTTTTTCTTGACTTTTTACTTTTTACTTTTTACTTTCTCTCTCCCTCTCTTTTTCTCTCGTTTCTACGCACGACGGTACGAAGATTTGTATATATGCGTATGTGTATATATATATATATGTATGTATATTCACGTATACAAGAACACACGGCGGGCCGGCACTAAATCAGTTCCACCGTAAAATCCTGCTAAAGCACGCGTAAGGAACGTGAATCACCGACGTAGTATTGAGATACATAGATAGAAAAAAAAGAGAAAGAGAGAGAGAGAGAGAGAGAAAAGAGATATATAGAATATCAGGGAGAGAGAGATGCTCGATGAATCGCGCACGCGCTTCTTCCGTCCGCTTTATTTATTCCCCCTTTCGATATCACGCGTATTTCTCGACACTCTTCTTCCTTCCTTCCTTCACGCACCCACGAGAAAAATATAAATTGATATATACATATTATATGTAATATATTCTCGTAATATGTATATTATATATATAAATATATAGATATACGTACGTAAGTACGTAAATACACGTATATATACTCTCGGCTTTCGTTCGTTCGAAAACGATAACGCACGACACGACGGAGAAATAATACGTGACGAGATACGCACGTGCGAGATTCGTAAACGAAAAGTCAACCTTCCCCGACGCCGGACGAACACGCACTGCTGCTCGAGAGTGGGGAGACGCGCTAGCCGGCAACGCACGACTCGTTCGGCTCGACTCGTTAGTCACCGGCCAACTTCGGCCCGTAGCGTCTCCCCACTCCGTAGCTTACCGTCACATCGACCCTCTCGCTCACTCTATCCTTTTCTCTTACTCTCTTTCTCTCTCTCTCTCTCTCTCTTTCTCTCTCCTCTCTCTCTTTCACCCTATCCATCTCTCTCTTTACCGTCCACGCGTTTCGTCCTCGGGTCTCGCTAGAGTCAGGACGATGGTCCAGCGATCTATACAGGGTGTCCCTTTTCTACCAAGAATTCCAGAAAATTTGTCCTTTAAATGTCCCTCTCTGTAATTACTATATCAAAAAGATATTCATCGAGTTCTAAAGTACTTTCTCTTTTTTTTCTTTATTTTCTTTCAAAACGTACGAGTCCAATCATGATTTTCTTCTGATAGAAGATAAATTCTATATAAAGAATGATTTTATCCGACCGATCATTCGTTGCTAATTATTACATACAATAACGGTAGATGGGAGAACGAGAAATACGACAAAAACGGTAATGATTACGCTACAAAGATACGCCTTATACAATTCCGATTTAAGTTCGTTCGAATTAATAAACAGAAAGTTTTCTATTATGAACACCCTATATTCACGGAGACGATCGTTCGCGTGTGCGCGAGGCCGCATACGTGCACACCTGTTTTTTCAATGCGTGCGTGTACACGCGACGCGAAAGTAGACACCGTGCGCGTTACGGAAGAGAAGGGAGAAACTGAGAGAGAGATTGAGAGAGAGAGAGAGAGAGAGAGAGAGAGAAAGAGAGAGATAGAGAGAGTGACCGGTCGAAGAGGAGGATGCTGTTGGAGGCGCGGGCGCCCTGCCGCGGATAACGAGATGCCTCCAGACTCGGTGGAGGCCTCGATCGCTAATTATCGCCTTCGGGTGAAGCCCTTTTTCGGGATAAAATCGAGTGTGTCGGCGATTCATCCGTAAAATCATCGCCACGCTAAGCTTCCCGCCATATCTTGCACCATTATGCGAAGGTAGGTTGGTAGGTAGGTATTTTAAAGTTCTCAATGTATCGAAAGAGAGAGAGAGAAAGAGAAAGAGAAGGAGGAAGGAGGAGAGAGAGAGAGAGAGAGAGAGAGAGAGAATATTCTCCATTATCGAAGAATAACGAGGCAGGTTATACTGCAAAAACGGACCGGTAAAAGAAATTAAAAGCAATCTCGTTACGCCATATATCTATTCTCTTTCTCTCTTCTTTTCTTTTACACGAGTTTCTTTTCGTTTCGTACTCCTTTTTTTTCTTTTTTTTTTGTTTCTTGTTTTTTTTTTTTTTTTGATCGAGAAAAATCGCCACGATTTTTCGAATCGATCGAATTAGAGAAACCAGAGAGAATAGGGGTGGGGGATGATTTTTTTCGTCTCTTTTCTTTTTTTTTTTAATCGAGGAGGATCGCCATGATTTTTCGAATCGATCGAATTAGAGAAACTAGAGAGAATAGGAGTGAGGGATGATTTTTTTCGTCTCTTTTCTTTTTTTCTTTGTTTTAATTGCGTGGACGGAAAGGTCTGACGACTATCAGAGAGTATCCCTCTCTCTCTCTTTCTCTCTCTTCCTTTCCTTCGTCGTCTTCGTCCTCGTACCGGATATAGAAAAGAAAGAGAAAGAGAGAACGACATCGTCTCGAGCAAGCTCGACTTCTACTAGGTAAGATTTTTCGATCGTTGCTTTAACGATACACCTCCTCCGGTGTAGGCCC
The DNA here is from genome assembly GCF_905475345.1 of Vespula vulgaris. Taxonomy (NCBI): domain Eukaryota; kingdom Metazoa; phylum Arthropoda; class Insecta; order Hymenoptera; family Vespidae; genus Vespula; species Vespula vulgaris. The sequence goes on along the minus strand of NC_066599.1, from coordinate 2,421,988 downwards.
GGTCGCGACCGGTTCTCCTCGAGTCCTTTCTCGTATCAGGATCGAGAGATCTAGCAGTGAACCATCTCCGAAGGATTTCGTATCGAGAGAGAGAGAGAGAGAAAGAGAAAGAGAGAGAGAGAGAGAGAGAGAGAAGGAGAGAATCTGGTTAACGAAACGAAGAGAAGAGAACGTACGATCGAGATCTACAGCACGAACTCGACTCGTACTACGTTACTACTCTACGTGAAACGAGAGAGAGAGAGAGAGAGAGAGAGAACGAATAAAGGTCCTTCTCGAATTCGCCTGGTGAATGACGTCACATACCAAGGTTGGAAAGAAGGGCCCAAATGTTCGCTACTCGTAGGGTCCCTTCGTGCATTCGAAAAAATTATACTCCCGTTCGACATAAATAACGAAGAGTAAGGCCCTCAGGAGAGATGGCGAGAAACGAGCGATAAATAACGATGCGTTCGAAGACATCGCGTTGTACACCTGCAATGAAAAAGAGAGAGAGAGAGAGAGAGAGAGAGAGAGAGAGAGAGAGAGAGAGAGAGAGCGAAAAAGAGAGAGAGAAAGAGAGAAAGAAAGAGAGACAGAGGAAAAACGAAGGAAAGAGAAGAGAGGAGAATGATGACCGACGAATCTTTAATACCACGTTTTTGCCCCCCTTTTAATGCCCAACTTCCTCTGCCCGCAGGCCTAATGACAACGACACCTTTTGCCTTTACATACTGTCTCATAGAATGAGATTCATCAATGTTGTATGGATGTATGTATGTTAACTTTTCACATAGATCGTAATCGTGTTCTATTGTCTTCCATGAAATTGTCTCCTCTTTACAAAAAAAAAAAAAAAAAAAATAGAGAGGGAGATGGAAAAAAGAGATCAAAAATGTTCTCTTTTTTACTTACGCTCTGCTCGTTCCGATCGAGCAATTATGTTTGACATGAATTTTCTAGTGTGTGTTAAATCGAAATATAAATAAATTAGTATCGTGCATAAGTATGTATGATATAAAATAATATTAGTAACGATAATGAAAAGGAAGCAAAAAAAAGAAAGAAAGAAAAGAAGCGAAGGGAAAGAAAACAAAAAATAGAAGAAGAAGAAGAAAGGAATTTGCACCCGTAGGGTTTATGAAAGAAAAATAGGAAAAAAAATGAGATGTCAAAAAAATAAAAAGAAAGAAGAAAAAAGAAATAAAAGTAGTACCTGTTATCGATAAAAATTAAAGTCTTCCGATCTCTCATAAAGTGTCGGTCCACGCGTAAGATCAGCTGTCAGCAAACGTGTTAATAACTTATCGCTTCTATTATCGACACTCGCCGACGCTCGATACTCGGTCATTATAGAATTCTAAAAGAAGAAAAAGGAATTGATGAAAATGATGGAATATCCCTTTGCGGTATTTTTGTTATCGTCAAGCTATCGATCATAGAGGCAAACGTGTACAGAGTCGATCGATCAAAGACTATCGCGCCTACGGTGTCGAGAAAGTTGCTTGATCCGAAATAAAGGAAGTAAGGCTTTTCAATTTCTGCGATCCCTGAGTATGATAAAATGCCGATTAAATCGAATATTAACGACACGCGAGGGAAGTGTTAAGTTAACTGCATATTAATATGCGGATTACGTTGATAAACTATAACACGATTTTCTATAACGCAGATATATCTCTGTGAAATTATAAAACGATGTGATATCATTAATATTAATAATGGGGGCCGAGTTAAAAAGGATTTTTGAATTTTAATTTACACGATATTTAAAGTTTGTACGTGTACGTGTATATATATATATATATATATATATATATATATATGTATGTATGTATGTGTGTATGCATATATGTTAAGTTAATAGAAATTATGAACACTAGGATTTTCTTCTTATTATTCCTTATTCATATTTTTAATTTATTTATGAACTTCCATTTTGCAAATGCAACGATATGCTTAATCCCTATAAAAAAAGAAAAAGGATAAGAAGAAGAAGAAGAAGAAGAAGAGGAAGAAGAAACAGAAAGGAAAAAGGAGGAAGACCCTAAAGGGCTCGACCGGTTTCCCTTGACGTTTCTGGAATAGTCGAGAAATCGACTAGGGGTAGTTCGTTGACTTCCCCTAGTTGCTCGATTCCACCACTCGTTTCGCGGCTTCGACGAAATTATACATCAACGATTAGGCATTACACGCCACGAAGTAACGACGAATGAACGAGGATTGTTTCTGATTATGATCTCGTGTCACTAGATAGAGAAAGAAAGAATGAATGAAAGAAAGAAAGAAAATAAGTAAGTAAGTAAGAAAGCAATAAAAAAGAAAATAAAAAAAAAGAAAAAAGAGAAAGCAAAACCGCGAGTTGTTGATGGCTTCGGTAATTCCCCGTGTATGATGAGTATGGTCCATTATAGTCCTTCGACCTGGCATATAGGGCATTGCACTTGACCAGGAGACATTTTATTTTCTGTCTCTCTCTCTCTCTCTCTCTCTCTCTCTTTCTCTATTTCAAATATATTTCTACGTAGTTTCCTTTTAACTATATCGTTGTTCACCTTTAAACGACTTTCTTTATATCTTTTTCTATCTCTTTTTCTCTTTATTTATCTCTATCTCTGTTTATTACGTTCGAAGTAACAATGTTTTGATTCTTCGTCAGTTTATATATCTATTTATTACCTATTTCTATTATACTAGCATGTTCTTTCTTTTTCAAGAAATAAATCTCCTCAGGATAGAAGGGATAAATCGCGGAAACGGAATGAAAATGAATGAAAATAAATTAGATTGAAAATGTTTTGGATAGAAATATTCTCCGGGCGCATCTGTACAATGAACTTTCCGCATGAGCAAATTATTCGAGAGAAACGGAGAAAAAGAAGCTAAGAAATCGAACGAGGGAGAGAGAGATAGAAAAGTTTTCCGAGGGATACATATCTACTATAGAAAACTTTCTTTTCTCTCTCTCTCTCTCTCTCCCTCTCTCTTTCTCTCTCTTTATTTCTTAACTCGCTTTTCTAACAATTTATTCTCTCAACGATAAGTCTCGACCGTGCTAGTGGAAATCTCTCTCTCTCTCTCTCTTTCTTCTTGTTGGCTTTTATTCATTGTTACACGTTAAAAAGTCTCTCTCTCTCTCTCTCTTTCTCGTTCTTTCTACCTCGACGAAGATGGAAACGAGCGGTACCCCCACCACTTTTTCGGTGTAATCGAAACTTCGACCTATCGTGGAAGAAACTTTTCTCGCTACCGTAATATAAAATGGGCTATAGCTGATTTTAAGCTAAAATGAAAAAGAAAAAGGGGAAAGGAACAAAAAAGAATAAAAAAACAAATAAAAAAAAAAGAAAACGAAAAAGGGAAAAAGAAACAAAAACAGAAGGAAAAAAAACAAAACAAAAAATTCTTTGTCCCTTTAGTCTTGTCTATTCGAATAATCGAAAAGTTTCTCCTTTTTTGTTCCTTATCCTTCCTTCCTTCATTCCATCCATCCATCCATCCATCCATCTATCCACCCATCCATCCATTCGCCCTTCTTTCTTTTATAAACGTCAAGAAGAAAGAACGATGGTGCAATCATCGAAATGAAGACGTCAAAGAAAAAAAAAAAAAAAAAAAAACAGCAAAAAAGAAAAAGAAAAAGAAATAAAAGAAAATAGAAGACAGAGGAAAGGGTCCAGATTTTCTCAACGTCGGTGGTGGTGTTCAGAAAGTCCAGTTTGCTCGTTGAAAAATCCCTGTTCCCTTTCCCGTTCGTTTCTTCTTCTTCCCTTAACCCCTCCCTCCTCCGACCACCGTGTGCTAGGCTGTCTTCCGTGTCCCATTGTTGGGTCACGGTTGACATTCACGATGTCCAAGCAACTCCGTGAGTAAAGATACGAAAGAGGAAGAAAGGAAGAGAGAGAGAGAGAAGTAGATAGAGGTACATAGCGAGAAAGAGAGAGATAGAGAAAGAGGACGACAGGATTCTCAAGGGAGGACCTCGCTTTCACAAAAGGATCCTGCGGTACCCCTGAACTTCCTGCCATCGTAGAACCTGCTTTAGAAATCCCACCCCGAAACCAATTTATCTTGAGAAGCTGGAGCGACGCTAAACGGATTTTCCCTTCGCCCATATTAGACGCTTTTATTCGACGTGAAATTAGCTTATAGAAGAAGAAGCGGGAAAGAACGGCGCCTCCGCGCACTTGTCAGTTGATCGATCCCTACGAGTTCTCTTGAACAGTACTTTGCAAAAAAAAAAAAAGTAGAAAAAAATAAAGGAGAAAAAAGGAAGAAGGAGGAAGAAGTCCTCCAAAGCTCGAAAGCTCTAGTTTTTTCTTTCTCTTTCGTTGCATTGTTAACGTTTCGTCGTTTCATCGGATGTTCTACATATCTTTTTTCTTTTTCTTTTTTATTACTTAATATACAATATACGATATACAAAATTCTTAAGAGAAAAAAAGAAACGTATTGTACGGGCCTTAAGAAAATATTGTCGATGAATCAGTATAGAAATTTTTAGTATCTCCTTTATTTCGAGGAGTTACTTCTTTCTCTCTTTCTCTCTCTCTCTCTCTCTCCCTCTGCCAGACGGAGAAAAGGCCAACCAATAAGAACAAGAGAAATAAAAAACAAAACGAAAAAACAAAAAAGATTGTAGTCTATAATTTATCGTATTCTTTCTCCTTCTTTCTTTCTTTCTTTTTTTTGTTCTTTTTGTAACAAGATCGTTTCTCCAAACCGAGATAAGTAAGAGCACGTGAGTGCGTCTGAGATTCTCGAAAGACAGATTACGTTAGGCTTCCTGTGACCTATCACCTAAACGGGCCACGAGAGAATGGTATGCACTGTGTGTCCCGTCGTCGTATGTTCGAGTTAGTGCACAAGAGTCATGATAGTGGCGGCCAGCCACGGACCGAAGAGATAACGTTTCTCGTTCCCTTTACTCCCCACTCTTCACCCCTTACCTCCCCCTCCTTTCCCCTTCTCCGGTCAATACACACCACTAATACATATCCACTAAATACTTAGGTATGAGAGAAACGTACGTAGTAAGATCAACGTGTAAAACGAACGAGAGAACGAGAGAAAGAGAGACAGAGAGCAATCCAGGTGGCTACACAGTGGAAAGAGAAACGAAGATAGAGATATAGAAAGTTTCTTCGAGCAATAGTAACGGTTCGGTTCCACCCGATCGACGCCCTTTTTCGACGCGTCATTTTTTTATCTCTCTCTGATAGGTAACACATGGTAAATATATGTACGAGACCTACTCTCGCTATTACGAGGAAGCTTTTCTTTTTCTAAGAGAAATAAATAAAGAAAGAAAGAACGAAAGGAAGAAAAAAAAAAGAAAAGGAAACAAAATAACAACAAGAAAAATAAAAGAAAATGGAAAATTTGAGAAGGAGCGTCCGATAAGGAACGAAGTGCGTTTCGAAATAATTTCTGGTCAATTTCCTAGCTCGATGGAAATTTATTTAACGGCTAACGTAGACCTCGTTCTATATATACACACACACATATATATAAATATATGTATGTATGTATGTATGTACGGTCCTTTCGAAAAAGTGCCGTGTCGGAGCTTTATGGGGAGAGAAAGGAAGAAGGGAAGAGGGAGGTGGGACACATTGTCCCTGCGGGGGTTAACCGGTATTCGACCAGTTTTCTGCCCGACACGTTGAAAAGAAGAGAGATGGAGAGAGAGAAAGAAAGAGAGAGAGAGAGAAGGAAAAAGAGAGGGAAAGACACGGACGTATTTCACTCGTCACGAGGGAGGACACCACGGTGGTGGGCCCATCTTCTTCCTTCCATCGTTCGTTCAAGTTTCACATCGAGGAACTTTATTGTTCCTTTTACTTTTTGACCACTCGCAAAGAACTTTTTCTTACGCTTCCTGGAGGTTTGCAAACACTTTGACGTTTCGTTGGTATCCAATAGAGTTGCCTCTTCTATCTATCTTTGTGTTCGAGTATCGATGATGGACGAGGATCGTTCTCTTCGAACAGGACGACGATGAACCTTCCTCTTCATCTTCTTCTTTCTCTTCTTCATCTCCATTTTCTTCTTCTTCTTCTTCTTCTTCTTCTTCTCCTTTTTCTTTTTCTTCTTCTTTATTTTTTTATTTTTTTTTTTTGAACGCAGCTCGCGTGCTTTATCGTCGTTGATCTGTAAATCCTTATTGACAGGTACACAGGCGCAGGAATAAATTATGAAAATAAATGGTCCTTCGTGAGATCGAACGTGTCCATCATCGTCCATCGTTTTTCTTTCGAGATGTCATCCTCGATCGTAACGATTTTTTCTTCTTTTCTTTTCTTTTTTTCCCCATTCTTTGCCACTATCATCATCCATGCGTTACGAGCATTTTAGAAATATTTATTTTTCATTATTATTCCTTTTTATCTTTTCAAACGAATCATTTAATGTCGATCGAACGGAGGAGGACTCTCTCTCTCTCTATCTATCTATCTTCTTTTTCTTTATACGAATTTAATAACGTTTTCTCCCTCCCTAAACAGATGAAAGATTTTTCTCGACCGAGGGAGACTTCTCTCTCTCTCTCTCTCTCTCTCTTTTTCCCTTTGCTTCTTTATTTCCGTGTCTGATAGACTCGAATTCGATCGCGTTCGTCGAGCAAGCCGGCGAGTAGAGTTGTGGGTCTCGCAAAAAGGAAGAAAAAAGGGAGGTAAAGGGAAGCGAGTCTCTTTCTGTCGCTGTTGCTCGCGAATAAAAAGATGTAAGGGAGACATCGGTGAGAAGGAGGGGGAAGGGAAAGGGGGGTGGAGAGGAGGGGAGGAATATGTACCACCCATCCAGCATCGGTGCACGCGAACGCGGCTACCACCACTACGACTTCTATTACTACTACTACTACTAATATTACTACTACTCTTACTACTACTATTACTATTACTCTTACTACCACTACTCATCACCAACAGTCGTTCTCTTTCATATTTCTCGATATTCGTCTCTGAGCCTATATCACGTTGGAAGTAACGCGATCGTGATTTCTATCCTGTGTATATAAAAAAAGAAAAAGAAAGAGAGAGAGAAAGAGAGAGAGAGAGAGAGAGAGATCCATAACGCATTCACCGTCATATTTATTTGAAACTTGCGATCCGTCTGGCGCAACTCAACATATAAATATATATATATATATATATATATGTACGTATATACAGGTATGCATATATCTATATACATACACACACACACACACATACATATATGTATACGTATATATAAAAGCACGGAAGATACGTTTAGAGATACACGCGTCCACCCTGATACTACGCTGCTGTTCGTGCTTCCTACAAGCTTGGGAAGCCGAGAATACATTACATTATCTGCCTTTTGCTTCGGAGCATCTTCTTTCAACGTTTCCCCTTTCTTCTTTATTTTTTCCTTCGACTTTTATCATTATATTTATCTTTTATTGTTACCCGTAAAGTTCGATTCACAAAGGACGTGAGAAATTTTCATCTCTTCCCGACGGTTACTAATCCTTGAAACGTATTACAGCGAAAACGTATTCCTCTCTTAACAATGCTGACGCCGGCATTGTAATTTTTATTTTATTATATACGTCGACTCTTTGTTTGTAATGTTCGGTCACTGATTACTTTCGATATGATTTTAAAAAAAGAAGAAAGAAATCATCTTAATCTCTCTTGAATAATCATACGCGTTGTATAATTATTTAAATATTCAAACGAACAAATTGATTCTCAATTATTCAAAAGACTTTCTATTATGCTATTAACATAATCGATATTTTTAATTATATTGAAACGAGACGATCGGTGATAAATCGCCGATGTAAATTTGTTAATTGAATCGCTTTAATGACATGTAAATTTTGTAGACATATATTTATACACAGACACACGCACACACATTTGGATATCTATATTTGAATAATTTCCTTTTAATTTTCTTTGTCCCACGTGATATTAATTAATTGTCAATTTTCGAAGATTCGATATAACTTGCCAAATTTAACTTGCGCTCAATCTAACGTTGGTTTTTTTAGTTATACGATTTCTTTCTTTCTTCTTAACGCCAGAAGAAAGTTTGGGTTATATAAAAACTTAACTTAAAAAGGACTAATTAATTCTGTAATATAATATTCTTAACGAAGGGAGTATAACGAAAAGAAAAAAAAAAGAAAAAAAGGACAAGAAAAAATAGAAAAAAAAATCAGAAAGAAAAAAAAATTGGAAAGAAAAGTAGAAAAAGAACGAAGGGAAGGAAGAAGGAAGAAAATAAATAAAGAATAATTAAAGAATAAATTAATATTATCTAAGAAATTAAACGTTAAATGTGCGAATCGACAAACCGAGGACAGGAAAGGTGATAAAGGTTTTATAGTCGGTTTTATGGTAGAATTGCTTCGAATCGCGTGACACAAAGGGCGGACATGAAATCTCGCTTTAGATCTAGGATGCATTCTTGGCAAGTAGAGAGTGGGTTCGACGTACAGAGGAAGCACCAACCTTAGTCACACTAGCACTAACAGGGTGGTAACTCGAAACCGTAGTGGTGTACAAGAAGAGGATGACGAAGAATCAGGAGAACGAGAAGGATAAGAAGGGATAGGGATAGGGGTAGGGATAGAAGAAGGGCAAAAAGGAAGAAGAAAGAGAAGGAGAAGGAGAGGAAGGTAAAGGTGATGGTTTGGTAGTGGTATTGATGGTGCTGATGGTTTGGTAGTGGTGATGGTTTGGTGGTGGTAGGACAGGTAAGGAGGTGGAGATGCCAGAAAGAGATTTAATAAAACGCTATGGGGTACAGGTAGGCGCGACGCTTCTTAGCACCACAAAGCCGCCTACGGGGAGTCGGATTTCTTCGAGACCTCCTCGATAATTCTGCGAGACTCTCTCTCTCTCTCTCTCTCTCTCTCCTCTCTTTCTTTTTCTTTTTCTTTCTTTTTCTCTTTCTCTTTCGTTTTTTCCCTCTCTCTTTCTCTCTTTCTGTCTTCTCTCTTCTCTCTATGTTTGCTCTGTTCTCTTAACGAGAGGAGTTCGCGATACTCACGCAACATTTTCTTTTTTTCTTTTTTTTTTTATTTCTTTTCTTTTATCTTTTCCGGCAACCCACGTGTATTCTTTATGCAAAGTAGTTAACGTGTACGTACTTATATATTGCTACGTAATATAATAACTTTTTTCGTTGGAATATATATTTTTTTTTTTTTGCTTTATCTTGTAGTTGTGATCGTTGTTCACTATCATCGATTATTATAATTTTTTATTATAATAAGTTTGACAAGATATCGTAGAGAATATTATTTTTATTACCATTTTCATACGCCACAGTAGAGATCATCGATAAAATTATAGTAGATCTATTTTTGAGGAAGAAAATCTTTGATTTTTTTTTTTTTTTTTTTTAAGAAATCTCGAATAATAAGTTTTAATAATTTCATTCGACGAGAAGACTTTTCTTTCGTTTTCAATAAACGCGTCTTTTTATCGCACGATTCACCTCGTATTTCAATGTCGTCAAAGTTTCTCGTAAGAAAGAAAAAGAAAAACGAAGAGAAAGAGAACGACTTTAATTCACCCCCTATTTTCATGTAAAAGAGAAGACCATTTCCTCTTCGAAGAGACACGAGAATACGCGTCGACTACTCGTTATACCGGTCTTCTACTTCGCGAGAGTCCAGTTTCAGGTTCTTCTTCTCTTTGAATAACGTCAACGAAGCTCGTCGAGTACTACTTGCGAACCGAGCTACGCCTTATTTCCTTTTCTTATATATACATACGTAGACACGAGAGAGATAGAGGCAGAGACAGAGATAGAAAGATAGATGGATAGATAGATAAGGACAGAGAGAGAGAGAGAGAGAGAGAGAGAGAGAGAGAGAGAAAAGAGAGAAAGAAAGATAGGTAAGAATAATGACAAAATTCCATTCATCGTCCGCATGTTCTCTTCCGCACACGCATAAGCTCACGCTTATTTAGCTCGACGACGTTTCTTCTCGCTAAATTATAACACTTGTGACCACGGGTATCATGAATGTACCTCGTATCAAATTAGATTTACGGCCTAGTAACGTTTTAATTATATCAAAAATATAATACGCCATTTTAAGACGTAACATAATCGATTAAGATATGATACTATAAATGAGATAATTATGAATAACATATATACATATAAATAAATGATATTGAAATCACTTTCGACGAATAATCATCTCTTTTTTCATCAATTCAATTTTGAAAAGATATAAATATTTTTTAAGAGGTACGATAAAATATTTGAAAAGATACAAATATCCATATGTATGACCTATGATATTATATATCTACATAAAAAAAAAAAACATATGTATTTATATTTTGTCAATAAATTTTCAAGAGATATAGATATAGATATAATAGCAGAAGCAAACAAAAGAGACGAAGAAACAAAAGAGGGAAAAAGATGAAAAAAAAATAATCGATGAAAGAAACTCTCTCTATTCGAAATTGCATTTAAAGAGAAAAAGCAGGAAAGCAGAAGTTCCTTCCGCGTTCGTAATTTCTCCTTCTCTCTCTCTCTCTCTCTCTCTCTCTCTCTCTCTCTCTCTCTTTTTCTCTCCCTTTTTCTGTCTCTTTCTTGTGGTGATTGTGAGTACGTTAAGGATATACGACGTTCTCGACAATAAGTGGAGTGCATACAATGATGCAGCTTGGTCGACACGACAGGAACAAAGTCCAGCTAGATAGGACACGAACCAAAGAACAGAAATGTTCCGGGGGCGAAACGATTCCTAGAGAAAGAGAGATAGAGAGAGAAAGAGAAATAGAGAAAATGGAGAGAAAGGAGAGACAGAGAGAGAGAGAAATAGAGAGAAAGAGCTACCTGCAACCTCTTAACTATTCGATCAGATAAAACGCGTTTTGTGTCGTCGAACGGCCACGCATTTGTATTCAAAGCTTCTTTAACAACAAACGTACCTACATATGTTCTATGTGTAAGATTTATAAAAATTTCTTTCTTATATTATTATACATATGTAAGTAAGTACATAAGTACCTACCTACATATACATTCTGAGTATTTAATACGCTATTAAATAGACAATAGGATATTCTTCCTTTTGTTCAATATCTATAGTCGCATATAGAGTGTATGTGCGTGTATATATATATATGTTGTGTGATATAATATAAATGATTGAAAAAAATGAATGAGTAAATGAATAAAAGAAAAAAAAGGAATAAATAAACAAAAGAGGTAATACGTTAGTTGGATTGTCATTTTGATTGTCGGATCGAGATTATCATTTTTATGGAACTATAATTTACACTTTGATAGTTCGATGTATAGAAATCGATAGCTTTACTATTATCGATTTACTTCTTGGAAAGATATATCTATACATACATACATACATACATACATACATACATACATACATACATACATACATACATACATACATACATATATATGCTGTAAAAAAAATATCAAAGAAAGAGAGAAAGAGAAAAGAGAGAGAGAGAGAGAGAAAGAAATAGTAAAGTATTGCTCGAGTTTCTACAAGAGTCCAGTCGAGAAGTAGCTTCCTCTTTCTTATTATGCAGCTACTTTTCTCAGAGAAACGAAGCGTTTGTCACACTCGTGTCCGCTATGCCGTCGTTCGAAAGATCGAGAGATCGTAAAAAGGGTGAATTTACAAAGAAACGAAGGAGAAAAAGAGAGAGAGAGAGAGAGAAGGAAGGAAGAAAGGTGATATCGATGTCGTTTCTGTGGGTTACCCGTGTCGCGTCCATAATAAAGTCGTAACGCTCTCCTGCCCGTAAATTCGACAGAATATTACGGTACACCATCTTCGAGGTTTCTTTCTTTCTTCGTTTGCCGTAAAACCGTGCCCCGGTGATCACGATGAAATTTACAGACGTGTCAGAATCTCTTCGTAGTGACTCCCCAACACCCCTCCTACCCCCTTTTTCATCTTTCTGCATACTTGCCCTCAGCTCCCACCATCAACTTGTTAAACATCTTACACTCTTTTCATTTCGTTAAAAAAAATATTCTATATGTACATATATATATATATACATATATATATATATACATATATCTATATATATTTGTCAGAAAATTTGTTAGAAAATTTATTGAAAAGTTAGAATTGATATCTATGTATGTATATGTAATTATAATACTTGTATATAATGTGTATAACGTTAAACACATATATGCATTTGTTTACGTTTCTTTAATTTGTTAGAAAATATTTTTTATTATCCATAGATATTTATATATATATATACATAGTTGTGCCGTTTTTAGAATTACCTGATATACATACGTACCATAAAAGTAACAAATATTTAATATTAATACCGCGATATCTATGAATTAATTAAAAGAGTAAAACTGGAAAGATCGTAAGAGAATTTTCCTATCACAAACATAATTAAATATAATAAATGAACGGATATGCTAAGTCCTCTTCGATGTCTATGACGAAACGATTAAGGACAGATAGATAGATAGATAGATAGAGCGAAATAGACAGAAAGAGAGAGAGAGAGAGAGAGAGAGAAAGATAGAGATAGACAGAGATATGGAAACGAACTAATGTGTTTTATATCATGTATCTAGTTATATTAGATCGACGTGCTTTCGATGGGTTCTCTCGTTCGTACATACATAAATACATACATACATACACACACAAACACATACATACATATATAGTTCGATCAACCGATAAACTTTCTTTTCCACGTACGGAAATAAAAATCGAAACTCGTTCCGATAGATGCCCTAGAGGCGCCTTTTCCATATCCGTTCTTCGTATATGAAACGAGATGGAGATGAGAAGGAGAAGGAGGAGATGGAGGAGGAGATGGAGGAGGAGATGGAGGAGGAGGAGGAAGAAAAGAAGGAGAAAGAGGAAGAAAAGAAATAAAAGAAGGGAGATGAGTTTCTTGCGGAGAACGTCAGAAAGATTCGAAAGGCAAAGTGTGATGTGCGAGATTATGCCTTCCATTGCGTTATGCTGTCGAGATAACGAGCCTTATCGATAAATAACACGGGTAGTCGTCGAAAATCGAAACCAACTGCAGATGTGACGTGTCTATCTCTGTCTCTGTCTCTCTCTGTCTGTCCGTCTGTCTGTCTGTTCGTCTATCTGGTTGGCTGACTGTCTATCTCTATCTCTTTCTCTTTCTCTTTCTCTCTCTCTTTGGCGCGCGTACGTTTTCCTATGTAGGATATAGCATAGCACTTAAAATTTGACAAAGTCATTTTATCCAGGAAATCGTTCGAGATAACAATGACATTTCATTTTTTCTTTTTTTAATTTTGTCTCTTTTCCTTTCTCTCTCTCTCTTTTTTTTTTTGTTCCAACTTCGACGAGCTTTAAAATATTCGATAAGTTCTTCGAGTAAGATAAACGAGTAAAGTGTTGTTAAATAAAACGTTTCATTTATCGACATCGATCGCCACCTCGCATCCATATCATAATACTTGTTCGATTTTAATCACGGAACGATTTCGAACGATTCAATAATATCTTTTACTACTGCATCTTAAGTGATTTAAATCGGAAACATTCGACTGTGTTCTACCGAACAATTAAGAAGAAAAGAAAGACGAAAAAGAAACAAAAAAAAAGGGGAAAAAAAATGAAAACGTTCTACGATCAAGAAATAATTGAGACACCCTATATCGAAAGTGTATCGGAAAGATGTAGCCAAGAAAGGAAGCTTGTTCGTCCGTTATTATTGTGCTTGTAGCTGCCGATACGTATTACTCATATTTTTAGATACACTGTAATGTACTTTATCGTTAGTCAGAAAGAGAGTGAGAAAGAAAGAAAAAGAAAGATAGATAGATAAATAGATGGAAGATAAGCAGAGAAAAAGATATATCGATACGTACGTACAACTCACGAAGAGAAAGTATCGTTTACTGGATAATACGATGGCTTTCTTTCTCTCTCTCTCTCTCTCCCTCTGTTTTTCTTTTTCTATCTTTAATAAGAAGGTATCAGATGATTTACGCAAGTGGTCGCTTTGAAAAACTTTAAAGGTACGATGTCACCGATGATTTACATTACCGGGGGTTAGATTAAACCGGCAAGATAAAGTCCGTGCGCGAACATACACACGCACACGCATACACGCATACACTTGCGTTAACTACCGTTAGCACACCACCAGAAGCAGTTAATAAATCTAACACCGTTCGAAAACTTGAAACTTTCTTCTCAACCTCACGATTTTCTATCTATTTACTTTCTTTGGATAAGTGTACCTACTGCCTCCTCCTCCTCCTCCTCCCCATTCCACCAACCCCTCCCAACTCGCACCTCGCCCTTCTCATTCTCTCGTTTCTCTTCTTCGTATAATTATTTAATAGGACCTCTGCCAAGGACTTTGATAGTTTTCGCGAGAAATGTTTCTACTCTCTTTGTTCAACCCCTATCTTTCTCTCTCTCTCTCGCTCTCTCTCTCTCTATCTTCTCTGTCTCTTTGTCTCTCTCTCTCTCTCTCTCTCTCTCTCTTTCTCTTCATTTATTCCTCGTTAATGTTACCTCGAAAAGTTTCATCGTTTCTATGTATTGGTGAACCTATGTATTTTCATCGAGTAAAGAAGAGAAGTGGTATTATACCTATCTTAAATCTCAATGGCACGTTACTACTACCTTAGGTAAAGCCGATAACTTTTCGATAACGAATTTACTTTTAAGGTTCGGTCAAATCGTTTCCTTATGTAAACTTTTAGAAAACTTCTATCTAGTTCTTCTAGTTAACGGGCAAGTTCTCCTTCTAGTTTATATATGTATATATATATATATAGAGAGAGAGAGAGAGAGAGAAAGAGAGAGAGTGAAAGAGAGAAAGAAAGAAAACAAGCAAACAAAAAGTGTAAGGACAAATTTACAAATGATTTGTTATGGAATAACAAGTTTCAATGTCGACCTTTAAACATCGAAAATCTCTCTGTCTCTCTCTCTCTTTCTCTTTTTCTCTCTTCTTCTCCCAATATTTCTGCCTTCCTCTTTCCACTTATCATCCCACCCTCTTTTCTCTAATACGTATGTATCTAATGGGATAAAATCGGGATAAAGTCTCTCGTAGATTTCCTTAGTTCGTTGGCTGATTCATCGTAAACGAAGGGAAAAGTGGGAAACGATCGAAGAGGAATGAGACAACCCCATCTTTCTCGTGAGAGCCAGCCACCTTGAAACACTCGGAGACACTCGTGCTTGGGTGTTCGTAGAACGAAAAGAGAAAGAAATAGAGAGAAAGTGAGAGAAGATCGAGAGACAGACTGAGAACGCGCGTGCGCGTACCAAAAAGAAAGAGAGATGGAGAAAGAGAGAGAGAGAGAGAGAGAGGGGAGGGGTGAAGAGGAGAGAGGAACAAAATCCCTCCTCGTCGTCCATGAATTATTTAAGTTCGCGCGTCACGTCGTGCCGGTGTTATTTTAATTCGTGGCATATTTTCATATTCAAATGCGAGCCACGCAGGCAGCAGCAGTCAGACTGCTCGCTGAAGGAGAAAAAGGAGGAGGTAGAGAAGGAGGAGATAAAGGAGGAGAAGAAAAAGAGGAAGAGGACGAAGTGGAGGAGGTGAAGTAGGAGGAGGAACATCCGACGTTCCGATCGACGATGAATGGACGTTCCGTTCCTCTTCTTCGTCTGAGCTTTTCTTCTCGCTCGAGTCTTCTTCTCGTTTACGAGAGACGTCTCGGACTACTCTTTGGAGTAGTCAAGCGGAAACGAACTTCGTGTAAACGTCGTTGTTGTCGTCGTAGTAATAATAGTAATAGTAGTAGTAGCTAGTAGTCGTTGAGCCACTGATTGTGACTAAGAGAGAACGTCGAATAAAAATGGCGAGGATGAGAAAAGAGAAAAAAAAATTGTTAGCTTACGTATAATATATATATACATATATATATATATATATACACACACGTAACGTATGGCGTATGTTTCGTGTTTTTCTATTTGTACGTATATGTACGTGTTACTTATATTCTTCTGTTTCTCCTCGTTCGTTTATATTCGCTTCAAATCAAAACAACAATCGTGTTATTGCGCGTTGTGTTTTATCGTTCACGAATTTGACGCCTTTGAAAAAATGATTACTACGAGAGAAAGAGAAAGAGAAAGAAAGAGAGAGAGAGAAATGAATATCGCCTACACATCGACGATTACTCTATTCGCCCACGTTACCTCGTTTCTTTTTTCGACGATGATCGACCTGCTACTTCTCGTCCTCTCTCTCTTTCTTTCTCTCGTTTTAAATTTCTCTTAACATCTCCACTGTCATTATATTGTCACATGTAATTATGAATTTGTTGAAGTTGCTTTTCGAAGGAGTTATTTAAAAAACATATGACACACTACTGTCGCCATATATCTCCTTTTTCTCTCTCTCTCTATTTTTCTTTCTTTCTTTCTCACTTCTAATTTTCATATTATTGGTTAATTATTAACCAACGTTGAACAGTTTTACACAATTTATATATTTCACATATTTTATATCCCAATAGAATCGTCATTATTCCAAATATATAACGATAAAATATTAAAGTAATACGATTAAATAAGATTATATCATATGTATCTATCTTTATCTCTCAATGTTATTTAATTATTTACGTCGTTTCAATATTCTTTTTTTAGTCGACAATATTTATTTCTTTTTTTAATCATTCGAAAAAAATGTAGTTACGTCGATCACGTGTAATCATTATCTCGCTCAATGTATCGATATATGTATCAAGATTACTTTATAAGATCGTATTGAAAAGAAGATTAAAAAAAAAAAAGAGAAAAAAGAAAAAGAAGAAAGAAAGAGAACAAAATGAAGAAAAAAAATCTTTTTTTAAGATTTATCATATATTATTTGTAATACGTGATCTTATTGAAACTTAATGGCAGGTAGTAAGGTAAAGTTGATGAAATAAGTATTCGATGGTACCTCTCGACCCTTTTCGATTTCAACTTATGCGTTCTATGGTCGACAGTACTCCTTTATTTCACGAGAGCTCGTTTGAAATTCAATTTCTCCTTTCGAGTTCTTCCTACGTAAGGTAGTTATGTAGTAGTATATGTATAATCGTTGAGTATATCCACCGTATGGCCTACTTGAGCAATATGCCGTATTCCCTTTTAGTTTCTTGTCCTTACGACGATAACGACGCGTTCCAGGCGTTTCCGAATGGAAAGAAGAAAAGAAGAAAAAAGAAGAGAAAAGAAAGAAAAAAAAAAAGAAAAAGAAGGGATTGACGATGAATAATATCGATCCTTTTCTTCTCGTTCACCGATCGATCTCGCAGATGTTTCGTTCGTACACAGTATGCCAGAACACGCGGAATCTATTTTTGGATGAATTACTCCTGGTCTTTTCCGGACTTGAGTGCTTCCAAGATACTACTACTGCATGCTAACATCGAATGATCAATTCTAACACGTAAATTAAATTATACAATTTTTTCCTCTTTTTTCCCTCCTTTTTTCTTTTTTTTCTTTTTCTTCCATCAAACGTAAATCCAATTACTCGAGATATCTCAAGGGATTATTACGATTGATGTAATTATTCGATCGGTGTTATTCTTCGTTATCGAAAATCAATCAATGAACAATGATTTAATTACGAAGATCGTAAGTTTTTCAATTATACGTAATTATAAAAATCACGTCTTTGCATCTTATATATTGCATCTCATCTAAACATTTTTCGATAGGAGAGTATACAATAAAAATTTCGTTTAAGATATCTTTCCTAATAATAAAAAAAGAAAAAAAGAAAGAAAAAGAAAGAAAAGAAAAAATAATTGATCAATAATTCAAACTAGACTTGACGATGAAAAATATATTCCTCGTGATAAAAAAGATCGATGATGTTATCTCTACTTTGAAAACCTTAAAAAGATACTAAAAAAGTTTCTCAAAGAAAATTTCTTATGTGGGATTACTATATGTAGAATTACATTTTATCTGACGATCTTTCACGATAGAAAGAAATGGAGACAAACGAGGAAAGTGGAAACCGCTTGTTAAATAAGGTAGAACGTATCTACATAGATACGTATGCGTAAAATGTATATGTGTTCGAGTGTATATGCGTTTGGATCGATTAAATATCATGAAGAGAAACTCGAGATACGGAATAAAATGTTACACGACACCATACGCGTTGTCGTACGCGTCAAGAGCCAAACGATTGTTTTTTCTTTTTTCTTTTTTTTTTTTATTTCTCCCTTCTCCTACCCTTAACATTCTCTGTCTTTTCTGTTGGTAGCAACGGACGTGTCACGTCCGAAAAAAGATCACGTTCGAAGCGGAAATTTGAGAACCGTGCGGCTTTGCTCGCCCCGCAGAAATCCTCCTACAACTTCACGATCTTTTTCGTTCTTTCTCATTCTTACAATTTGCTTCCTCACTTCCACACACATAAAGAGAACCCACGAAAATATTTCTTCTCTTTTTATCACCTGCATTTACACACGAAAACATTCGTTCCTGTCTCTCTCTCTCTCTCTCTCTCTCTCTCTCTTTCTTTTTTAGCAGATTGTTAAAACGACAAGAAAAAAAGAAAAAGAAAAAGAAACGTGAGAAATGTTGATTGAATTTAAAAAAACAAACAAAAGTAAACAATTAAACCTGACAGGGAGCAAAAATTCGAGTGAACCACAATCAACGTTACGAGTTAAAAGCATCCACAGATAGACGGGAAGATAGAACGCATACAGCAGAGAGAAAGAGAGAGAGAGAGGGAGAGAGATAGGGAGAGAGAAAGCATGATTGGAATTAAGTCTGACTCGTCGCACTTGGAATCCTATTTGTTGGATTAACGAAGTCATTCGTTATCCGCTGCATTCCCTTTCCGTCACAATGCTTTCTCTATATCTCTATCTCTATCTCTTCTTATATATCTATCTATCTATCTATCTATCTATCTATCTATCTATCTCTTTCTTCGTGAATGCTTTATCATTGGTGAGCATAGGATCGTGGAATCAATTATCGACGTTTTCTATCGTCGTGTTGGAGCTAGCTGAACGACCGAATTCGAACGTTCCAAGTGGATTAAGGGTGATAGAGATAGAAATATGAGACAGAGAAAGAAAAAGAGAGAGAGAGAGAGAGAAAAAGGGAATGGTTGGATCCGACTAAAATCCCAGCGGGATGCAACGCGATGTCCTGGACCGCTTGGGAGTGTCTAAGGAACGAAGGATCTTTACCAAGCATGACCTTCAACTCTCGCCTTGCTTTGACTCGCAAGAAGAAGAGCAAACACAAAGAAGATGAAAACAGAAAAGAGAAAGAGAGAAGAAGAGAGAGATAGAGAGAGAGAGAAAGAGAGAGGGAGAAAGGAAGATGGTGTTTGTACTGGTAAAGAAAAAAAAAAAAAGTAGAATGAACGAAGAGATAGAGAGAGAGGAGAAGAAGAGTCCTGCGAGCATGTTTTCCTCTACGCCACACGCTGAGTGACTTATGACGACCGATACTACAGAGGTTCTCATCTATAACATTATCTTGTTTATTTTCTTCATCTCTATATTTCTATCTATCTCTTTCTTTCTTTCTTTCTTTCTTCTTCTTGCGTTTCCTCTCAACGTTTATATGTACGTATGTGTATATGTTTTTTCTTTTATTATTAATAAAACTCGTACTTACTAATCGTCCGACGCGAACGTTTCGTTTATATTAGTCATCTCCCATCGTTTCAATTATTCTAACGATCCTTGTCTCGTTCCTTGGAGAAATGGTAATAAAGTGAAATCGAAGGAGATTCTTTTTCACGATATCACTTTGGAAGGATTGTGTGTGTAAATATGTGTGAATATATTCGTACATGCGGGTTTATATACGTTAAAAGAAAAAAATATGTTTGTATATATATATATATATATAGAGAGAGAGAGAGAGATAGATAAAAGAAAATAAGTGGTCCTTCGAAGCAGGCATTTTTCGCAGGTTATTTACTGCGTTCCCGAGATACGGCAAGAGACATTAAGGAAACTCTACACCGTTGTTTTAGGGAGAACCAGGGAGAATTTTAGCTCGACTCGTTTGAGTATCGTCGAGTCACAAATTTCGGTTTTTAAGGGCACCTTTACCTGGCACGATCTTTTTTAGAACGACGAGTAAAGAAGAGCATCGACGTGGAGAGTCCCAATTTCGATGTTCCTTCTCGTGTTAACTGAGACAGGACACGATGTCCCGTCAAACTCTTATCCCGTGGGAAGAGTAAGCTATCCCGAAATTCCCGGCTCACGTGGTCTCTACATCTCACTCCGTTTCTTCTTGCGATGGGTTACGCTTCGACGGGGAAAGGAAGAGAAAGAGAAAGAGAGAGAGAGAGAGAGAAAGAGAAAAAAATAAAAAGAAAAGAAAAGAGAAGAAGAGAAAAAAAGGGTCGGTATTAACTGTCAGAAAGGACGAGAAAGAGACAAGATTGATTTTTATTACGTCCTGTGGAATGTCCTATGAGATGGTCCAAAACGCGAGATTATAAATCTTTTACTAAACGAAATTGTGTCTCGACGACTATCTTTCGTTTCATTTTTTTTTATTTATTTATTTTTTTTCTAATAAAATACTCTTCACGAGTTTATCAAAGCGTTTCTATGTAATAACATATATAGTTAGAATTCTCGTTTTAAAAATATATATATATATACTCGACGATAATATTTGTTAAAATGTATAGGAAGTATAACTATCCCGTGTGTGTGTGTTTTAATTATATACATAGTTATCTTGACGTTTTAATTAAATAGATGTTTTAATTATATCATTAAAAAATCCAACCGCAGAGTTTAAAGATTATTAGATGGGACAGATCGGACATACATATTGCACATATATATGTATGTATGTATGTATTTATTTATATAGAAACGCATGTATATGTTTATTACATTTCGTTCGAAGAATAGATAGACGTTACATAAATTCGAAAACTTTTTTCGTCGAGTACTACGTTTCCATGTGATAATCTACGTTTGGTAGGGCGTGTCTGGTTCGGTTTGGTTTCGTACGCGAATCGAGCTTCGAATAATCACGAAACGATGGATAGCCTCGACAAGTGAATTCGCTCGTGAGCGTGAACGTGAATAATGTGATTGGGCGTGACCGTATCCTTTCTTCGAATTAAACGAGACTCATAATTCTTTCGTATGATTAATAATAAATATTCTGGATAGATGAGTCTATAAGATTCCATATATAAATATATATATATATATATATGTACGTATGTATGTGTGTATGTCTGTTGTGTATGAAAGAGAGAGCAAAAGAAAGAGAGAGAAAAAAAAAGAATGACGGAAACAACATCTGTTAGTAAAAAATTTAACAAGCATACGTAACGAAAGAAAATTAATTATGGATAATAACAGTATCGTTAATGAGATATAAGGATATACGAATATATTAATGAGATATAAAAATACATGAAATACAATGCACTTGCATACATATGCATATGCATACGCGCATCTGATAACAGCTGAGAACGTCACGGAGTGCTAGTTTATTGGTAATATTTTGCAAAATATAAAAAAGAAAAAATTTTTTAATTATAGCATTTCAAAAGATAAGTATAGTAATAGAGAAAATTTTTTTCGACGTAAAGGTATTTCCCTTCTTAAGTACTTACTTGATCTCGTTAATTTATAATTAGATGAGGCTGCAGTACGATGATAATTAAGAAATCTCTTAGGTGCATAACGAGAGACAGAGAGAGAGAGGGAGAGAGAGAGAGAGAGAGAGAGAGAGAGAGAGAAATATAAGAGCGAGTTAAATGAGCGAGAGAGTAAGATCGGACGGGTCAACTTCTTGGAATCCTCGAATTAGTTAACTTTAGATTTAGGAGGATGCCCGGCGAAGGTCGACGCTTTAATTAAAGTTCCGCGACGGCGACTTAAACTTTCGACTTGGAATAAGATTAGTGTCAAAAAAGTTCTTGCTTTTGGTAAAAACGTTAGTGGGTACGCGTAATTCTTGTACGGTTAAAATCTTCAATCCGTTCCATTTATTTTTAGTCAAATAACGTGTTATCCTATCTCTCTCTTTCTCTCTCTTTACGCACATATCGTACAGATATGAATAAAAAATAAAAGAAAACTTTTCCTTGAGAAAGTTATCGACAATAATCCGACGTAATCACTTTGTATGTGTAAAATTTGATTCTATCCTTGTTACAATAAATATAATTCTCGTTTCTCTCTTTTTCGAAGGATCGAGAAGGTACATGTACAAAGTACGACACATAAAAGAAAGAGAAAGAGAAAGATTGATCTTTAACACTCCTAGTCAGTAGATACGTACATACGTACGTACATATGTATGTATATATGTATAGTCATACACATTGGAACGACTCGAAACCCTTGAAACGATTTCTCCGTAATGGAAGGGCGTCGCTCCGATCGACGGTGCCTGATTAAGGCCGGTTGCTCGCTCGTGTCCGCTAGCATTGCTCTCATGTATATATATATATATTACACATATGTATGTATATATGTATATACTTTCCTCCTACGTGAAACTTGGCGTGGGAGGAGGAAAACGCGTAACTCTGTAAAACTCGTCCGTGCAACGGTTTGGCTCGGCCTGCTGCCGTCGTCGTCGTCCTGTGAGAGGGATTGGATTACCCACAGGGAAAGAGAGAGAGAGAGAGAGAGAGAGAGAGAGAGAAAACGGAGGGCTGCCCTTTCCAGAGCACTTGTGGTTCTTCGTTCACACCTCGACCCTTCGGCAGGCTGCACGTTGAGAGAACTCTCCAAGACGCTACCGACAGAATGAATAAGAAAGAGAAAGAATGAACCGAACCGAAAGATAGAAAGAGATAGAAGTAAAATGTATTCGTGTTTCGTCGTTGTGCCTTCCTCTTTTAATTTTTTTCTCTCTTTTTTCTATCCTCCTTCTGTCTTCTTCTTTCCTCTCCTTCTCTCCATCTTCCTTCTTATCCTTCTACTTCTCTTTCTTCTCCGTTTTTTTCTATTTACCCTCTCCTGCACTTTTCTGCATACGTACACGCGTGTGACGGAATGGAAATTTATTGTGTTCAGTGGCGTAGAGAAAGAAAGAAAGAAAGAAAGAGAGAAAGGGAAAGAAAGAAAGAGAGAGAGAGAGAGAGAGAGAGAGAGAAAGAACACGTCATCGAAGATATCTGAGAAATTCACGCTATGAGAGTTGCATTGTTTTCTGTACGGTTCAAAAACGACACATGCTCTTTTCTTTACTATGGATTTAATACTTTTCTCGATGCGATAGATGTGTACGTGTGATAGATGAGTATATAGATATATGCACACACACATATATATATTATATATTATATATGTATATATACATATATGTTGCTAGAAGATCTCGCCTCTTTTCATAATGGAGAGTTTCCATGAGAAAACGTACCCGGGGAAATTTTCAGTCGTTCCATCTCTTTTATTACGGCGAGTCGTCTGTGATATACGAATAATAATATTTTTTTCAAAAATATCTTCCGTCTATTTCTATTTCTTTTTTTTTGCTTTATATTTTTTATTTTTCGTTTCTCTCTCTCTCTCTCTCTCTCTCTCTCTCTCTCTCTCTCTCTCTCTCTATCTTTTTTCTTCCTTTTTCCTTTTACGTAGCAGAGAGGAATTTCTTAATAATCATTTGAATCTTTTGAAATATCACGAATGGCGGCGTACCAAGCACGAGAAAATTTTGGCACGTGAGCCGAGTAAATACCAAGAGAGATTTTTTTATTTGGTACAACAACCGTTGGTTTTTGGTTACCAACTTTGGAACGTTTTCAGCCTACGCGTCGTTGAAAACCGACACCGTTTCTCTCGTAAAGAGGATAAGTTTATGCACGAACAACACTATACTATTCGTTCTTGTTAGACGTTTGTTCGTCCTCGGTGTTAGTCTTGTGACACTATATCGTCCGAACAGTACCAAGCTGTTTTCTCTGACCCTAAAGATTATACGAACAATGGAAGGATCAACAAAGTCAACTTCCGGTTTGTGTTTTTTTTTTACGTCCATCGAGAAACTCGAATTTTAATGTGTAACATAAAAAATAACGACGCAAGAATTACACTTCGTTTTGTATTTCTTCTCATTGTTATCCTCATTTTCATTTTTATCTTTGTTCCTTTTTTTTCTTTTTTTTTTTTTATAACAAGGAAAAATACATCTAAACGAATCTATCTCGTCTTCGCGTTCTAATTAATTATCTCAAATATCAAAAATTTCCACGGGAGGTGAATGGGCTAGATAAAAAAAAAAGAAGAAAAAAAAACAGTAAAAAACAGTTAAAAAAAAAGAAAAAAGGAATCTTCTACCACGAGTATTTTTTTGTCTGACTTACTTTCTCTCTTTCTTTTCCCCCATTTTTTTTTACAGTAAAGCAGTTGCTCCAAGCTATAAAAGAACAATGGTGCTTACGAGGCGCACGAGAAAGATAAAAAAAAAAAAGAGAGAAGGAACAAAAAAAAAAAAAGAAAAGAAAACAGCAAAAGAAGGGGAGAACCGATGGGAAACCGGATAAAATGTAATCACCGCGAAATAACGCGCTTTGCTGTCAATTAAAATCGTAAATTAACGAATGATTCGCACTTCCCGCGAACGAAGGGTGCACTTTTTTTCTCTCTCACACTTATTCTCTTTCTCTCTTTATATGTATATATGTACACATATGTACGTACATCTCTTTTCCCTCGAATTGCCTAAATCAATGACCGCCTTTGAGGGACGTAAATTAATGCGAACGAATCGTACATAATCCCTTAATAAGAAACGATTCGTTCGTTGCTCGATTTCCCATACAACCAAAGGAACGATTACGAATAATTCGTAATTGTTTGAATGCCTATCTATCTATCTACTTATTCACGACGAGAATCAACGAGAACGTTTTATTAAAATCGTAGATACTTTATTTTCCATGGGAATTAATCGCTTTTAAAAATCATTTTATATCGATGCGAGCGTAATCTCCTCTTTTATAACCTTTCGTTATTTTACTTTTCTTTTTCTTTTTCTTTTCTATTATAGAAAAAAAAAAGAAACGTTCACTTTGATTCTTCGCGTATATCCTTTATCCATCTTCTTGTTTCTTTCTTTCCATTCCTTTTCATTCCTCTTTTTTCTTTCTTTTTCTTTTTTTTTTCTTTCTTTTTTTCGCGCTCCTTTCTCCGTGCGCAAAAAACTTGGAAAAAGTAAGTACGTCTAGACACGACGACGCGGAGGAACGTCGTCAGACGAATGAAAATGAAAATCTTCTCGGGTGTTCGTTAAGGAACGATAATTCTGATAATTATCGTCCGAAGGGTTCCACGATCTGAGACAAAAGGTCAGAGAATGTTTAAACGATCGAGACGATTCTCTTTGGTGTGCGCGGGTTACGGCACAATCGATGACCCCGGGCTACGGGTGGACGAAATCACGAGGAAAAAGGAGGATGAAGGAGACGGAGACGAGTCTGATGGAGAAACGTTCTCCTTCTCTCCTTCTCTCTCTCTTTCTCTTTCTTCTCACACGGAAAAGGAGCCGCCGTGGGCTAAGTGAAATGGCGCGTGCCCACTGGATTTCACGGTGCGTTAGTTACGGGCCCTCCTTCTTGCTACCTCGCAAGATGCTTCCTTTTTTCGTAGACTTCTCTTCTCATCTTCGTGTTCTTGTTCTTCTTCTTGTTCTTCTTCGTCTTCTTCGTCTTTCTCTTCAACACACTTGCTCCGAAGCACTCGCTTCGTTCGTTCTCGTTGAGTGGACAATGTTCCGCGATGGTTATAATCTAACTCGCTCTTTTCTCGGGTAATAAATCTTTCGAAGAGTTTGTTTTTCTCCTTCTGTCTCTCTTTCTCTCTCTTCCTCTATTTTTTTTCTTTTTCTTTCAAATCATTAATCTTACCATACCAAAGTTATTGCTTTATTATCACTACGAATTAAAACTCTCGAGCGAGCCGTGGGTAAACGAGAAAGAAAGACGTCGAATTAAAAAAAGAATAAGAGGAAGAAAGAGAAGAAGAAAAATAAAGAGATAAGTCCTCTTCCCTAAGTTTACTATACCAAACGTTTATAAAAGCGACATGGACAACTATAACTTTTCCCTTTACGTAAAGAAACACTTTACCATAAACTTAAATTAATGAAGATAGATAGAGATTTAGTTACCGGTTGATTAGTATGCCGATTAGCGTTGAGATTGAAAATTCATTCAGTAATAATTTTCGAATGAGATTATCACGAGAAAATATGTATGAATAGATCGATGGTTAATGATCTATGACTCGCGGGATAATGCGGAGATAATCGTCGATTTTAGTGGATGGCGTCTCAGTCGTTAGGAGCGAACGATTGGAAAAGACCAAAGGGAAGAAACGGAGAAAGAGAGAGAGAGAGAACAGAGAAAAACGGAGAAAGAGAACGTAATAGAAAAGAAGATGGAGATAGAGAGTTAAAAAAAAAAAGAGAAAGACAGACAGAGAAAAAGAAAGAATGAGAGAGAAAGGAAGAGAGAAAGAGTGAGAGAAAGATATGAGGAGGAGAAAGAACAAGCTCCGCCTTTTATTATTATTTTATATTCCCTCACCGTGGACGAGCTAGACGGTGAGCTACGAGACAATGAGGCGCGTGACAGGCGTATAAATAACGGCAATTTATCCTCGGTTACGAGATACCCATCGCTCGCTTGGCAGCCAAGCGCGAGCGGCCCGAGCAAACAGGCAAACGGCTTTAGTAGTAGATATGTAGAAGCGCAGGCAAGCAGGCAGGCAAGCAGCAGTCAAGCAAGCAAGCAAGCAAGCAAGCAAGCAAGGAACCCAAGCAACCATCGTGGCACGACGGGATATCCAAGGTTGAGTTGGTAGGACACGATTACGAACGACGACGATGAAGTCCTGTATTTGAGACTAGTATTCGATTCTCTTGGACGAACGAGATATAACCTTTAGAGCCCTTTAATTTATCGCGAGGACCGACCAACTTGACGATTATCTTTGAAAATTCCAATAAAGATAACTATTATTGTTATTTCGATATAAATCTTCAGACGTATCCGAGCTAATTATTTTCTTTAAATCGTACCGTCCCTCTGTTACGATCTTATCGAAGAAATTTTAAATGTTCTTTTTTTATATATATATGTATATAATATATGTATATACATATATATTTTACTGATAGTATTACCATGTATTGAAATTGGATTTCTCTATTATCTTCATTCCTCACACTATTCCTGAGAGATTCATTATCTTATTGACTTATTCCAAGAAACACTACCGATGGATCCATGCATGACTTTTGGTTAAAATTCTAAAAGAAAAAAAAAGAGGGAGGGAGAAAAGAGGAAGGTCTACCGATTAGAAATTTAGATGTTACGAGAGGACGTGGGAAGGTCGAAGCTTATCTCTTGATTTATGCTCTTTACCTTTCTTTCTTTCTTTTTCTTTTTTATTCCCTCCGAATCAATGTTTCGAATTATCAATATATATATACGATATAGAAAAAATGTGAGAAATGTCCCGTTTAAATTCATTCCTACGTACATATATATATATATACATTCGTATGATAACGGAATATCTACAATAAATTAAGATTAAAAAGAATGAATTGGGCGTATACTCAAATGATATCTAATAAAGTTCGTAGTAAATGATGGCTGGCTATTTAAAATACCAAGCTATGTACTTTGGTAACATTGAAGGATAGAAATGACGAAGAGATTAGCGGGCGCCTATATACAAATCGTTTCTCGTTTTTTGACGTCTTTTATAAAACGATGCGTTTTTGACGTCTCGGTGTAGGATGCGTATACATGTAAGCGTATACGTACACGCAAGTTTCTCTCTCTCTCTTTTTCTCTCTTTTTTCTGTGCGTGTATGTGAGTGTGTAGATACTCGTCGTAAGTCTTGAATCTTACCCGTTAAAACTCATCCTCTCTTTGAGAAAGATCCCAAACGGAATGGACGTTCTCATCGAGACCGATCTCGAAGGGACGGACAAAAAAGGCAACGGTACGAACACGCGAAAGGGCTGAGACTCGGAGATACATATTACTGCTTAGCATCAAGGATTAATTTAACACACTCCACGCCATGACTGATAAATGTCTTGTAAAAGACTCTTCCTTCTCCTCCTTCTCCTTTTTCTTTTCTTTTTCGAACGAAAGAATTAACGTTATGTTCGCCGAAATATAAATTCGTACGTGTGTATAAAAATATATATATATATATATATGGACACGTATGTAATATGTAGGTATATATAAGTATGTATGTGTTTTCATAAATATAAAATAATGATTTCTACGATATCGTTTTCTTCTTCTTTCCTTGTTTCTTGATTCATTAATAAAATTTCTCTTCGAATGAATTAATATTTTGTGTAGAATATAAACGTCTGTCTTATGAAATTATGAATGACGAACGAATTGTCGTGAGAGAATGAAAATATTCTTGAGAAAAAATGGTGAAGAAAAAAAGAACAAATTTTAAGAAAAAAGCAAAAAGGTTTCGTAACACTGTCGGCCTCGTTTGACTTCGACATACGGACGACATACATGTGAAACATATATATATACACACACACACATACCATATACACACGAATAGAAAAAGAGGACCACGTTTTAAACTGAAGGATTTCACTTTATGAAATGGTCCCCGACCAAGACGCACTTTGTTTGATGAATGACGCTGGGTGTATATCGACGAGTATTCCGATGGAGAGTTCAATCACTTAAAAGCGCTCTTTCTCTCTCTCTTTCTCTCTCTCTCCCTCTCCCTCTCTCAATCTCTATCTATCTATCTATCTTGCAACTTGCACCTTCGAAAGGTGCATACGAGACGAGGAAAGGAATCATAAACGAGCGTGCCTGCGAAAAATTAGCTGAGAGTATCTCCCGAATCCTCTCGCGACCTCCTCCTTTTTTTGAACACCTATATTATTATTATTATTATTATTATTATTATTATTATTATTATTATTATTATTGTTCTTGTTGTTGTTGTTACTATTTCCCTACTCTTTCTTTCATCTCTCTTTTCATTCATTTCGTTGATTTTTTCTTTCATTCTTTTTTGTTTTTCTTTTCCTCTCTCAGATCTTCTACCTTGATGTTTCTACTGCATCCCTTTTTACTCGATATTTTTCGAAACGATAAACGATATTCGACGAAGGTCAGAAGAAAAAGCTTTTTCTTCGAAACGATGGATATATACACAACAACGAGATGTGAAGATTTCTCTCTCTCTCTCTCTCTCTCTCTTTTTCTCTCTCTCTCCTACTTTCAGGATCTTTTAGAGGATCTAGAAGCAACGACGAACTCTAAGGTACCCCCGAAGGGAAAAGCTATAATCCGCTTTGAAAGGGACCAACGTCTTATCCAACGTATAGTTTTGACGTTCCGAGCCTTACTATAACACGTCCAAGAAAAGACAGAAGCTTAAAGAGATGGACGGAAGGAGCTTTGTTATAGCACTACACTGCTTTCTTATCCAGAAAAGAAGTCTTTTTAACCCCTTTTTCTTTCTTTCTTTCTTTCTTTCTCTCTTTCTTCTTTTTTTTCTGTCTTTGTTCTTCTTCTTTTCTTTTTTTTGTTTTTTTTTCTTCTTCTTCATTTTGTTTTTTTTTTTTACTTTTCCTTCGTTTCTCGTCCTCGTAGGGATTTCAATACAATACACCGACTATTTATCTTTAAGATCCGCGTGATTTTTCTATCTTCCACCCTCTACCCCTCCCATCTGTCCTGTTCCTTTACCTCTCCCTCTTTCTTCGTGATTTTTCACCTTGGGAGATAAAATATACTCCTTTATCTAACGAAGAGTCGGATTTAAATATTTCGAACGTCCTCTTTTCATACCTTGCAAAGATTTTAATCTCACCGATGCGTATTAGTCGATATTAATGAATATGCGTGGGAACGGTTACGAGGAACTTGCACTGCGAGATAATAGTATGACGTTATTTCATTTTATTTTATTTTTTTTATTTAAATTTATTAATATGAAGCTGAATAGCGTATATCTCTCTTTTTGTCTCTCTCTTTCTCTTTGCGTATTATTAAAAAAATATTCAATTCAAGAGTAAACTCAATGTTTTATTTCTCTTTTAATTGCTTTTCTCGCGTTAAATTAAATCTACAGATTTTATTAAAAATGAAGCTTAAACGAGAACCATTTTTATTAAAAAATGTATTGATTTAATAGTGAATTTACTTTTATCATTCAATTATAAATTGAGGAATGATAATTATATACGATCAGAAGGGCTTTAAGAATAAATAAAAATCTTCGTTAATTTGTTATACAACGAAAGAATTCGTTTTTACTTAATCCGTGAGTACTTGAAGTCAACATAATTATTAATTATTAATAATAATATTAATTCATTTTTAGATATACGATGTGTTTATGTATATTGTTGTTTATTTTCATTTTCTTTCTTCTCTTTCTTTTTTTAATTATAAAACTTGATTCGATCGAATTTTCTTGCATTGCTATATCGTCTCAATCGATAGTTTCGTTAAAAAAAAAAAGAAAAGAAAAAGATAGAAAGAAAAAATAGAAAAAAGGAGCAAAAGATCGCCACGAAAAAGAGTTAAAATAGTAAAAATAGATTTAGGTGATCGTAGAGGCGACGAAAAGGAAGAAATTTATCTCTGTTCTAGGTGCTTTAACAAAAGCGTCTCTGGAAGCATTTCTCTTCCACAGGCGAACACTTCTACACAAAAATCCCGGAAAAATCGTTCGAAAAAAGTTGGAACGATGTACCCGCGGTATTTCGTTGAGAGACCGTAGGTACTACTCATGTACGTACCGCATACGAAAAAGGTTGTCCCGATGTGCCCGGTCGAATACTAATTTTCCGATGGCTACGCAAACTCGATGAAAAAGAGAGAAATAGAAAGAGAGAAAAAGATTTAGAGAGAGAGAGAGAGATAAAAACGAGAGAGAAGAGAAAAAGAAAGAAAGAGAGAGAGAGAGAGGATTAAAGAGAAAAAGAAGAAAAGTGAGAGAAAAAGAGATGCGACGAATGTGTGTTGTACGTGAACGCGCATATTTATAAGTGATATGTACGTAAGTGTGTGTGTGCGTAAGTGCGTGCATATGTATGTATGTATGTATGTATGTACGTACGTAGGTGCGTGCGTGAGTTCTCCTGAAAGATGAAATAAAAAGGGAACGATGTTTGCGCGTCGAAGAAAGAGAAAAGGCAGCGAGAAAGAGAGAGATTGAAAGAAAAAGAGAGAGAGAGAGAGAGAGAGAGAGAGAGAACGAAGAGAATTTGCATGAAAATATAGAAAGTTTTGAAGAGCGTTTTTCCACCTACCCTCCCTCTCCCTCTCCTTCTGCCCCTTCCAAATGCTGCACTTATGGCGCGTGTACCACGAAGGACCGTGTGTATATTCATACATGTACATATGTATTCGTATATATGTATGTATGTATGTATGTATGTATGGATAATATATATATATGTATATATGATGTATGTACGCGTATCTTTACGTGGTTATACGTCGTAGAGGGCGTTTCACGCGATGGCGGCTTCTACAAAGGCATTCGTGAAGTCTCTCCTTTTTTATCCTTTTTTCTCCTTTCTCTCTCTCTTTCTTTCTTTTTCTCTTCATCCCTCTCTTTCTCTCTCTTTTTTGCTCTCTTTTTTCGCAAGGCATTCGGATATGTACCTAACCGAGAGAGTTTTTTAACGAGCGCGGAAGTGTGACAGGGTTGTGCGCGCGCGCGTTCAAGAACGACACCGTTCACCACCATCACCATCGCCATCACTATACCATCACTATACCATCACACGATGGCTTTGCCGTTGGCGTTAATGGCGCTACCGGTAATATTACTTCGTGCCATCACCTATCTACCTATCTCTACTCACCCCTTTACCCCCTCTCCTTT
The DNA here is from genome assembly GCF_905475345.1 of Vespula vulgaris. Classification (NCBI taxonomy): domain Eukaryota; kingdom Metazoa; phylum Arthropoda; class Insecta; order Hymenoptera; family Vespidae; genus Vespula; species Vespula vulgaris. The sequence goes on along the minus strand of NC_066599.1, from coordinate 2,390,136 downwards.
CTTTCTCTCTCTGTTTCTCTCTACTTACTTTCTCTATCATTTTCTTTTCTTTTCTGCTTCCTTTTTCTTTCTCTTTTTCTTCTTTCTCCCTTCTTTTTCTCTCCATTCTCTTCTCTTTTCTTTTATTTTCTTCGAGCTTTCTTTTTTTCTTTTTTTCTTTTTACGCGCCTTTCTTTCTTCCATCTTTACCCCGAAGAATTTTTTCGATCGTAAATCTGCGGGCACGAGCCGCTCGGTTGATGCCTCTACTCACCCTCCTCCTGCACCTCTCGATCGCGTTATTTCGATGAAAGGTATTGCGTGTTCTTTGCCAATCTGTGTATATATATATAAAAGAAAGAGAAAGAGAAGAAAGAAAGTAGAAAAAGAACAAATGAGAATTGAAAAGATGAGAAGTGAAGATGATTTAAAAGGTACGTTGATCATTCGATGAACATGAGAAGAATTTTGAAGGAAAGTAAGTACTCACTGTAAGTATAATCTACGTACGATATAAATCTACTTATAGTAGATTATACATAAAGGACGAATTATTTTTAATGGACCGATAATTTATATTTTTTACACAGGATCGCGTGTATCGAGAGAGTCCGATAAAGTTTCGATAACATGTAATACATCGTCTGTATTCGTGCGTGTGGGTGAATGTGTCTGCGTGTGCCGAGCATGTGGTCGGTAAAAAACCGATGAGAGGGTAGAAAATGAATGAATGAGTGATGAATGAATGAGTGAGTGAATGAATGAATGAATGAATGAATGAAGGATTAGCCAGAAGAACGAGATGATTGCTTCGGATAACAGAAATTCCTTCTGTGGTAATATACGCACGTGAAATATACGAATATATACACACCATATACACGATATACATATACATATATATGTATATACGAATTCATAAATATAATAGCTCGTAACCATGATAAATATTCGATGAATGTGCTCGTAGAATTCATTACGAGATAAATTGACGACGTGATGACGTCGAGACACTTCGATTTATCAATAATCTTTCCAATCCACATTCTTAAATTTTTTTCGTTATAGTTTTTTTAAACGTCAAACGGTGAAACTATGGAAATTGAAATTTTACGGGACGACGAATTTTACGACGTGAATATCCAACATGGAATATGGGATACGTCCAAATTGACGGAGAAAAAAATGTTTTCCACTCGTACCCCTTCTTCTTTTTTTTTCTCTTTCAGACAGGAGAACACGTTGAAAATTCTCCTATCTTATTCTATGCTATTTTCGCAACTAAATCCAAGAGAACCAGATTCAAAAAGAGAGAAATAGAGAAGGAAATATAATATATATATATATATATATATATATATATATATAGAAGGGTTTAGATCCCTCCAAGGTATTTCCCTAGCCCCTAGGAAAATTTATCGGTCCATGCCGCGTCATTTCTCCCCGCAAATCGAAAGTAGGGAGAGTAAAGACGAGAACGTTTCGTCTTGGATTTACAGAAAGAAGGGAAAGAATTTCCGAGACGGATGATGTCTGTGGGGGTTGAACGATCCTGCCAGTACTGTAACCATTCGCTAAAAGAAAAAAAAAGGGGAAGAAAAAGGAAAAGAAAAATAAAAAGAAAAAGAAAGAAAAGAGAGAGACTAACGGTGTATTATTCGTATGTTCATGTTGTTCACGGGATATAGAAAGAAAACGGAGTGTATGAGAGAGAGAGAGAAAGAGAGAAAGAGAAAACGTATATATGTGTACGCGTACGTGTATGTGTATGTGTAAGTACGCGTGCTAGCATCTGCTCTACGTGCATGCCGTTTCACCCTTTCTAAAGCTCGGCTCGACTCTTAATAGAGACGAGTCGACGGGCATTGTCGCAAGTGGCACGAACGATTCCACCGATGAAGCGATAAAACTCGAACAGAGTTTAAATCCGTATTACTACTACTACTATTACTACTATTACTATTGTAGTACTAGTACTAGTACTAGTACTACTACTACTACTACTACTACCACTACTTAGGTATTTTATTTCGTGCTTTACGCATAGAAAAATGTCTAGCTTTTCGACTTTTCTTCTTCGCGGTGGCGAGGTGAGATTGGGAAAAGTGAAAAGAAAAAAAGAAAAAAAAGGGGAAATGAAAAAGAAAAAATAAAGAAAAATAATAAAACCAGAAAGAGAAATCTCGCGTACCTCTTTATTCCCCTGGCGAAGACTACTTCACCATATTTATGTTATTTTACAGGGGAATTCTAAAAAGGAAAAGAAAAAAGAGAGAGTAAGAGAAAGAGAGTGAAAGAAAGATTTTACGAGATAAAATATATAAGGAAGAATAAAATTCTCAGTTACGTGTGTACGGTAAGTATATACGTACATACGTATATGCCTTCTTTTAAAGAAAATTTCGTTGGATATATAATAGAAATATATACGTGTAACGTTTTCAAACGTATTTACAAATATTCGTATTTCAGAAAAATGAGATTGAAAATAAAAACTGGAACGAAATATTTGTCAGAGATGTAAGACACATAGATGTGATATCTTCGTAAAATACATAAGTATATTTTAGAGAATTTGATTTCTCGTTAAATCGTAAATCTAATTCCCAAAGGTAAATCCCAAAGTGTCGATACGTGAACGTAGTCTCGAGTTTAATTAGAGAGGCGCGGAAATTCTGTCGTATTCGCTAAATCCTTTGGAGAAAAGCGATAGCTAGGCGTCTCGTAGTCCCGATGCTAGACGACATGGAGGACGCGAGAACGGTCGAGTCACTGCGAGGGTAAACCACCATCACCATCACCACCACCATCACCACCACCACCACCATCACCATCACCATCACCATCATCCACCACCACTACCCTGTACCGGGATTTCCACGAGTGGCTGATACAGACCTTTGCAGCCGTCGCGTGTTCAACGACCGTAACTCAATAGGGTCCGCTCTACTCTCTTCTCCTCTCTGTCTGTCTGTCTGTCTGTCTGTCTGTATCTGTCTGTCTGCGCAACCTTCCAATGGTATTCATTTGCACGGTGGACTTTGAGACCGATGGATATAGTGGACATCGATTTGTCGTCTTAGAGATAGAACAGTACGACGAAATTCAAAATGTAGGTAAATTACCAATTACCTTCTAGAATATTTTCTTTATGGAAAATATCACGATCCAATTAAATCCTTTTGAGATTCTTAATAATGCCGGAAAGTAATGAAGAAAGATTCTTGGTACGTGGTAAATCCAAAAAAGAGGGTTCAGAGTGTTCAAGGGTGGTAGCTCGAGAGGATTCTATCGAGAAGGTGAGTTGTGTGTGTATAAATATATATACATATACATGCACGCTTACATATACACTCACGCATTTATATATATATATATATATATACATATAAAGAGAGAAAGAGAGAGAGAGAGAGAGAGAGAGAGAGAGAGAGAGAGAGAGAGAGAGGGTAGCAAAAGAGGATCGTTCGAATGGGCCGATATTGCACCCCCGGGCTGTAATTCGTATCGAGTTTTCCGTACTGCCCCGACAACTCGATCGGAAACGCGATCAGGATGGCGAAAGTAATTTTCGGACGATACGAGAGAACGCCTATATTCTCGGTAAGTGGTTGGGGGTGAAATCGTAGACCAGGAAAATTAAGTCACAACGAGAGAGAGAAAGAGAAAGGGATAAAGATAGAGATAGAGATAGAAACAGAGATAGAGATAGAGATAGAGATAGAGATAGAGATAGAGATAAAGAGAGGAAGAGCTTATACCAAAAGGTTATTCTCGAAATTGCGTTAAACTAGACTTACGATTCCGATGGTTATGGAAGAACTCCATTCTGGCTCAACGAGTTTCTGGTCTATTTCAGATATATCCGTGTGAAATAGTCTTCGAGTTACGTGATTATCGAACGGGAAATTACTTCTACGGTGCTGTAATTTGAACAAAAATATAATTAGTGACAGTAAATGAAAAATCTTTTCTAATTGCTATTGTCATTCGGAAAAGAATTATTTCGAGGAAAAAAATCTTTTTCTTTCTTTTTCCTTTCTTTTCTTTTCTTTTCTTTTTCTTCTTTCGATTTCTCACACTAAACATTCATCGTTTATCATTTCATTTATTTTCCATTATAATCCCTTATAAAAAAAAAAAAAAGAAAGAAAAAGACTATAAGATAATTCTTATCGAACATTTCGTTGTAATATATAATATCGTCATAACGTTATTCCATCGTTTTACTTTTCCTTACTATAATTAATATCAAACAAGATATATCAATTTGATAATATTATAATATTATAATTTTAACTTTGAAAATCTAAATTTGTTCCGACCGATAGACGGACTGACAGTCCCATCATAGAAATGTGCCGATAGCAAAGCGTTAAGAAAAAGAATTTTTCAATTTAATGAAAAAAAAATCACGAACGACGGACGAGAGATAAAAATTTAGGTCGGTCCAGTGTTCATAGGTTTGATCTCGTTCGCCGGAGGCGGAGAAGGAAAGGGTCACTGAGGATGGTGAGGAAGGCGGGCAGTATATTGGCCGATATTCAGCGAGCATTAACCAGAAGCATTCCCCGCTCGACAAATGGCAATTTAACGCTGTCGAGAGTCGAGCGTCTCGGTCGATATTCGAGCGACCCTTTGACCGTCGACGTTAATGCACGGCCGGCCCTTTATTTCCGGCTGTCACCCAGACTCGACGATAGGACGAACAGAACAGAACGGAGACGAAGAGTGGGTGAGGGGACATAGCTGCCCACCCACGAGTCGTGTCGACCACCACCCACCACATGAGAATGAAAGATATATATATAGAGAGAGATAGATAGAGAGAGAGAGAGAGAGATAAAAAAGAGAGAGAGAGAGAGAGAGAGATATCGTTCCACGCCTCCGACGCAAAAGATTTAATTACGAATTAATTCCGACGGTACCGTTGCTAATTTTAACATCGTCTCAATACCACTTAATACCTACACGATATATCAATTCTAATCTCTATTTTATTCGCTATCTATATCTTTATCAGTCTTTAGATAATTTCCTTCATTGCTTTCCCTTTCCTATTTCTGTTCTTCCTTTTCTTTTCAAATTACTCAAAATATCTCTTTCTCTCATTCTCCTATACTAATTCTCTTATACATCATTCTTCTTTCCAATGCTCGTCGATGAAACTTCTTAGAACGAACGTTCTTCTTGTCGCTCGTGCCGTTTGTGTACGTAACCTTATTTATCTTTCGCTAATTCGTAGATTAAATTATATTAGCTAAAAAAGAAAAAAGCAAGAAAAGAAGAAAAAAATCATATACAGATATGTTCTAATCTACTAATGAGAGTGATGATAATAATGACATTGGAAATATAGATCGCAGAAAATTCGACATAATTGTAGTACAATGCGTGGGTGGTTTCAGATCCCTCCCATTGGATCCTCTCCCCATTCCACCCCCATTGTCGCGGGACACGGTCGAACTGTCGCTCGCCAGGTGTTCCATCTCTCCCGAATACACACACACACGCTCATATATGTACCTATATCGGCTACAATGCGGTTCAACGTACAACAGAATTTAATGAAGCGGGACCGACACTTACGTAGCTCGTGTTTCGACGTGACAGTGTGTCCGATTCAAAGCCCTCGTTACCGAAGGGGCGATCCGTGACGAATGGGGGAGGGTTTATGTTACTTCCCTTGGACAAAGAGACTTGGTCTTGTTCTCTCTCACTTTTTTTTTCTTTCTCTTTCTCTCTCTCTCTCTCTCTTTCACTCTTTCACTCTCTTACGTTTTCTGTATGTCAGACACGCGTTTCGATAAGATATACTCTTTATCTCTCTCTCTAACTCGTTCATTCTTCTACTCTGTTTCTCTCTTTCCTCTATCTCTCTCTCTCTCGTACGCACACACATACAGGGATACACACACGCACACACACACACTATTTCCTTCACTTTCGTATACCTCTTTCTCTTTTTGTATACCTCTACTCTTCTATTCAACGTTTGTACTCTGAATACCCAACCAAGCCGACGTGCCGTTGCTAGCTGCCGTTGCTGATTCAGGACGCACAAATTTTCAGAAAAATATCCACGAGACTCAAAGCGAGCCTCTCGCTGCGCGTTAATGGACTCTTTTGTATCGTGCATAAGTTAAGCGATCGTTGAATAACGACGCCCCGCCGATATATATATATATATGTATATATATTCTATATATATATATATATATTATGTATACATATAATATATATATATTATACATATATAGACAGTGTATTCGCATGTCAACCACATTAATATTCGAGGCGACTCGACGTCTCGTCGATGTTTCATCTACCCCCGTTCGTTCTATTATCATTAATATCGCGTCACCTCCATTGTCCCTGTTAATCGACGCAATTACGAAGAGACAGAGAAAGAGAGAAAGAGGGAGAGAAAGAGTGTGTAGAAAAAAGGAAGAAAGAACAGAAAAGAAAAAGCGGAATACAAAATAAAATAAAATGAAATAAAAGCGTCTAGGTTCTTCTTCTCTGTTCGCAGATTACTTTGGTTTCTTAAATTAAAGAAACTTTCCGTCTTCGTAGATTCACGTATCACTGACTTTTAATAATCGCGGCCTATGATCATCCTATCTTTTTCTATATCCTTCTCTCTTCTATTTCTTTCAACACCCTTTTTTTCTTTTATTTTTTTTTATGATACTTCTCGACGTATCATTTTGATAATTCACCATCGTATTAATACACTCATACACCATCGTACTAATACACTAATACACTTCTATGTATTATTCTCGTACTTCTATTTCTTCGAATTATATGTTTGTATATATATATAAATTTTTTTTCGAATTTAATATATACTCTTCGAATTATATCATCAACACTCAATGGATCAGTCCGATTATGTTTCTTTGGGAAAAGAAATTAATCGACGATTAGGATTAATTAACTAGAATTCTAGTTAACCTTCTCTCTGTCTCTTACCTGATTCATCAGGTTATCAATCGTTATATCTCGTTAACGATGATCCTCGAGCATAGTCCTGGTTCGATCAAAGAGACAAGATCTTCCGCATGCACTTTTATCAATCTCTTCTTCGTCTATCTCTCTCGTTTTTTCAAAATAGAGATAGATATACAGAAAAAGAGAGAGGGAGAGAAAGAGAAAGAGAAAGAGAAAGAGAGAGAGAGGGATAAAGAGAGATTCGATAAAGTCTATCTGTCGTTCTATTCCGTTACGATTGATCACGATCTCGATCTTAAACGAATTCACCACTCGGCACGATCACACCGTGTCATTTCTCTCCCTCTCGTTTCACCATTTATTCCTTCCCTTTTTTCTATTCCTTACTTTTCTTTTTATTCACTCAAGAAAAAAAAAACACACTAGCGGTGCACTGATAACACACGATTACTTATTATCGTCTTTAATAAATATTAAAAAAATGTTTATTTTCCGTTACTTTTTCTTTAATCCGAAGTCGTATGATCCTCGAGATGGAGACACGAAAAAACGACGTGAAAGACGAAAAGAAAAAAAAAGAAAAGGAAAATGAAAAGATTTGGAATTTTCCCGTCGTTATTTTCCTTCTCGTCAACGTCGTCGTCGTCGTCGTCCACGTTGTTTCTATCGTTCAATAAAATTATTAGTAGTAATGTACGAGCACGATTCCGTATTTAAATGGGGAAATGTAAAGGACGATTCGCGTTAGCCGGGTTGCCAGTACTACAGGCGCACGAGAAATGCACGCTCCGTCGATGGACTCACGCTTTTATCGACGCTGAAGCGACAGCTGGCGCGTCAACGCGCGCGCAAGCGTCCTACGTTCGTCGCGTTTGCTTCGTTCTGTCCTCTTCCTCTTCCTCTTCCTCCTCTTTCTCCTGTTACTCCTCCTCCTCCTCCTCCTCCTCCTCTTCCTCTTACTCCATCTAATCCTCATCCTCCTCTTTCTCCGGTTCCTTTAGTTTCTCCACCTCCTTATTTTCTACCTTGCGTTTGTTCGTTTTCACGAGAGCATGGTCAGCCCTCGAGATCATTCGGAAGAGTATGCTCGCGGATGTATGTATGTATTTCTGTGTGTGTATGTGCGTAAGACACCAAGCTCACCCTTTTTTACGCTCTTTTGCCCTTCGGCCCTTCGTTCTTGTATCCTCGTGATCGATCTAATGCGACTTCCGACCTTCCTCAACGCAAATCTACTTTCCTGTCTTCTTTCTTTTTTTTTCTTACCTTTTCTTTTCTTTTTTCTTTCTTTTTTTTCTATTCTGTTTTCTATCTCTCTGTGTCTCTCTATCTTTTATCTTTTATCTTGTATCTTTTTCTCTCGTTACGTCGGCCACGAGATTTGAGATTTTATCGCAAAGAAAGTCTTTTAAGATATGAACTTTTTGTAAAATTACTTTCCTTCTTTTTTCTTTTTGCTTTCTCCCTTCTTTCTCTTTTCTTTTTTTTAAATACTCAATGTCTGAACGCGATTTTTCTCGTATCATAAATAATTGGGAGTAAATTATAAATATATGTATTTATCCGGTAGATATTTCTTATCATTAATCGGTTATAAAATGCATTTTTATAAGATAAGAGTATGATAATGTGGATAATAATGTAAGAATTGATATTAAGGTTAAGCAAATCAAGGAGAATTTTTCTTTTCTATTCTTGATCACAATTCATTGGTGCGATAGTAAGTAAAAGGAAGTGCCGCGTGGAAAGCACCACTTCGTTGAGTAAATGTTTGAGACCGGCTGAATTATAGAAGGCTGAAAAAATGTTTGTCGTTGGCCGACAAAAGGCGTCGGGCTTATCACGCGTCGTAATTAACGACGATTCACCTGGATTCGTTATGGCTGTTTATGCGCCTCTGAATTCATCTTCCGTTCTATTAATCTCTGTTTGTTCCTTTCTCTCTTTCTCTCTCTCTCTCTCTCTCTCTCTCTTTCTTTCTCTCTCATTTTACGAACATTATATTTTGTAAGGATTATAAAACGTAATTAAAATTCAAATTAGAGTTTAACAGAAAATATTAAACATCCATAACAGTTAATTCTTCCGAGTGTAAGCGTTCGTAGAAACGTGAAATTAACGTGATCGGGGACCATCCTAAATTCGAATTTTACACGTTAAAATTCGACGATGTAAAACGACATAGGTGGGGGAGAGAAGTGGATGGACATGGGGTGTTAGAGGGATAGTCATCGTTGCTTTCGACGGAATATTACAACGAATATTTTATCAGCGATCGTCCTGTCGACTCGTTTGATTGATTCTACGAATAATTAGCGGATAACCTCCGAATACGGTCGCCACAAATTTCGATTAATATGGTTACCGACGTAGCGCGACATGTAAAACGTATCAGGACATATACCTAAATAGCGAAACGTTTCGAATAAATCCTGATAAATTTAATGTTTGGAGTTCAAAGTTCATCGGCCCGATATTCGAAGTCGATCTCGTTTAAAAGTCGTGGTCGCCATTTTCCTACATAAGTATGTATATCTTAGACACGTTAAGTCGACGTGACGAGAATCGAATGAGAAGAGAAAAAAAATAAGAAGTGGCTAAATCTTTCTCGAGTTCTAGGACCAGACGACCTCGCAAGAACGAGTCGTATGTAATTAAGATATTAATAATTTGAGTTGAGAGAGATAGATAGAGAGATAGAGAGAGAGAGAGAGAGAGAGAGAGAGAGAGAGAAAGAGAGAACACTCGAGAGAACATCGTCGTGATAGTGATACGAAAAAGCATCTTCGTGTTTGCGATCTTACACTATACGCATATACACTAATACAACATAAAACGAAATTGAGAAACATTCCTAAGGGGAATTTCAATTTTTTTTAATTTCTTTTTAGAAGAAATTTAATCTCTCTATTTCTGCCTTATAAATAGATCGTTTATATAAGAAATATGTTATTGTTCTTCTTTCTTTCTTTTCTTTTTTACAGATAACTCACGTCGCTCAAGTTAACTCCTTCTACATTCGCTTTTGGCTTATGGAAAACAATAAAGTCTCGCAATGTGCGAAATAAGCCACGGGAATAACCGGTTAGCGCACCGGTTTACGCGAGAACGAAATTAAATTTGCGCGAAACGTTTAATTAATTTCCATCCGCTCGTTATCGGCCCTAGCTCGGCTATGCCCGCTTATGTATACATTTATGCGGCCCTTTCTTGCGCGGGGAGTTAATCAGCGCTCTTCGCTCGGGCTATTAAACATTCTCAAGAAGAAGAGGTTCATTTTTCGTACGTACCCACCGACTGACTCTTTCTCTTTAAACCCTTTTTTCTTTTTCTTTTTCCTTTTTTTTCTTTTATTATTATCCGTGTTACAACTTTTTTCTTCCGGTATAACGACGACTACCTTATTTACGACATAGTAATTTTTTCTCACGTTCTTATCGTTCTCGATCTTTTACAAATATCACTGTACGATCGATTATATCTTATCTATATGTCATTACAACGTGTACGTTCGTATAAATATATGTGTATGTGTGTGCGCGTGAAGTAGAAGAATTATAATCCTAATCCAAATATCATGATAAATGAAATAATATCGAAATGAAAGTGATTTTCCAAGTTAAAATATATATATATATATATTTAATGATCTAGATAATAACGTTGTTTTATTATTCAATATTACAACATTATTTATGTCAAATTAAAGTTGTGATTAATTTAAATCCAATATGTTAAATGATATACATGAATAATTTTAGGTAGTAATTTCGAGGGAACATTGTTGAAAATAAAATCGTATCATCGAGTGATCTCGATCGAAAACTCGTGACTTCTATTTTTTGTAACTTGTGTAAAAAAGAAAGAGAGATAGATAGATAAATAGATAGAAAGAGAGAGAGAGAGAGAGAGAGAGAGAGAGAGAGAGACAGTGAGAAAGGAGATGTAAAAGAAGTATACTACTAAGTTACCACGACTAATGCTAATGATGCTCGTAATTTTCACCGATAGCGAGGGTGCGACCCAAGTGACGTTTCTAAGTCCCCGATATCAAATGAATTATATCGTTCGACGTACCACTTTTTCTCGTGAGTATCGGTACACTCAAGAACCACTGAATCACGCGACGAAGAAAAAAGAAAAAGAAAAAGAAACAGAAAAAGAAAAAGTAAAAATAACATTCAAGAGAGAATGGCTTAGCACGTTTTATTTATGAATCGTCAGACTACTCGAATGTTCAACCTTTTATTGTACCCTTTTTAACCGAACACGAACGATCGAGCTTACGACGAGCCTCGAACGTGTCGTATCGATTAAAAAGTAGAAATGTTCTTTAATTCTTATTAAATATTTATAACAAAACGATAATAGTTATCAATCTTGAATTTTTATTTAATCGATAATCGATAAGTACGTATTATTATTTTAATTAATTCATAAATATTCTTTATAAAAATAAACTGTATCGATAATTGCATCGAATATTTTGATCAGTATTACAGTAACAAAACGTCCATTATAAAAATCAATTCTTAGATAAATTATTAGAAGATACTTCACGCGATAAATAAAATCCGATTAATCCGAATGACTATCTTCTTAAAGATAATTTATCGAGAGATAAATCATAAATATATTTGGAAAGTATACGTAACAATTTATGGTTAGATTAGAATTACACAATACGACTAACCGTATATATAAATATACGTCGTAGATGGGAAGGAACGAACATGAAAAGAGCAGGAGACACGTGGATCGAAAAGGGAAGATCGGAAAGCTATAAAAACTACTATCGCGAACACTAATACTAACTTTTCACAGTGGTTAGTAATAATAGACGTTGTCAAGTGTCAGTCGTTCTATATTTCTATCGATACACGGACATCGAAGTGGCTTAAAAACGATGCACTTGACGGTCTTTTTTTTTTTCCTTTTTTTTTCTCCCACTCTCCCTCCTCTCTCTCTCTCTTTCTATGTTTCTGTCTTTCTCTTTATCCTCGTAGTCATCGTCTCGCGATGTAGGGGGTAGTATAGCATATATATGCATACGACCGGATGGGAAACGTCCGAGCTGCGACTCTTGGTACAATGGGAACAACTCCAGACATCGGTCTATATAGTAACAAGAGTGAGAGTGAGAGTGAGAGTGAGTGAGAGAGAGAGAAGAAAGAGGGAGAGAGAGAGAGAGAGAGAATGTACGACGCAAACCCTGGATGCAACACGAACGCCACTGCCGTTGCACTCGCAGTTAGACAATGCATCGAGATAAGCACTGCGTTCGGTGAACGTTCCGGTGAATACCGCTTGTGCCTAGCCATTGATAGTCGTAGGGAACAGCTATTCCAGCAATAGGAAATAGGTGTATCGAGCGTTCGCTTCTCCTATAGGATAACCGACTCCTATTGGATAGACTTGATTCTCTAGATTCGACAACCAATGGAATTATCATCGTCACGTCTATTATCTTCCATTATCGTAAACGATTTAATTTGTTACTTTTAATATTTTAATAGTATCGTTATTTGTTATGCGAGAGACAAAAGGAAAGACGAAGAAGATAAGGTTTATATAAAATCTTCTAAAACAATTTCAATAGTATCTATACAAGATCGATATGAAGTCATAATAAATCGGATCATAGGTTTAAAATTTCTTGATAATTATAAGAAGATTATTATTCATCCTATAGAAAATCTTATCGGGTAATTGATATGTATCTACTTAAAGAAATTAATTAGGACATTAATTATTGGCATATAGAAAATCTTATCGGGTATTTGATATACATACGTGTATCTAAAGACATTAATCAGAACATTAATTATTACCGTATAACTAATCCTCTCTTTTTCTTTCTATCTTTTTCTATTTCTCTCTCTCTCTCTTTTTTTCCCCTGTGAGGTGTATCGCCTCTCAAAGCAAAGGGTCAAAACGAGAACTCGTAAAATTAACGAACCTTTTTCGTTATGCCGCACGGCGCCTCGTTCATAGGACAGACGAGCTTCTCTGCACGCATATCTATATATCTATATGTGTGTACGTAGATATACACAGATACGTATATACGTACACACATACATTCGAAAAACTCCTTGCTGGATGCTGCTTCTCGGTGATGCATCATCCATCGTGTGGAGCATCTTGTTCTTCTTCATCTCTCTCTCTTTCTTTCTTTTTCTCTCTTGGTCGACGTCAGGGTTCTCGTCCACCCTTTTACACATATCTAAATAGAAAGAGTGCATACATGCACTTTCTCTCTCTCTTTCTCGAAGACCGAAGAAGGAGAAAAAGAAAGAAAGACGAAGAAGAGAAAGAAAAAAAAAGAGAGAGAGAGAGAGAGTACTAGCGTCGAGGTAATCAAAGGGGTAGGTGTATATTCGTGGGTACTTTACCACTCCTCTTCTCTCTACCCCCTCTGTTCCATCCTCACCCCCACCTCCTCGAAACGCCCCGATGCTCTCGAGGTACACGCGGGAGCGTTGCCGAACAATCGTTTCGGGAGCTTTGAAGTTTCCTCGCTGTACACGAGTCCACCCTTTCCCTCTCTCTCTCTCTCTCTCTCTCTCTTTCTCTCTCGTACTCATTCTCATAGCTACGATGAACGGGTATAGGGGGACCGAACGCGTATGGCGTCGTCGAAAGCTCGCTACCCCCTCTAAGGTCCTGCTTTTCCACCCCCTTACCAAAAGAAAGAGACGAAGCTAATGTCGTCGAACGTGCTTCTGCTTTGTGAATAAGAAGAGCTTCGAAAGAGAGCGAGAGAGAAACAGAGAGAGAGAGAGAGAGAGAGAGAGAGAGAGAGAAGAGACACAGACAGAGACAGACAGAGAAAGAGAAAGAGAGAGAGAGAGAGAGAGAGGTTGGAGTGGGGGAAGCCAAGAGGCTAATTACAGTATTTTTCCCTCGGAGATTCGCACGATGGTCATCGTGCCTGGATGGTACCTGCTTTGATTTATCCCACCCCTTCTTTCTTCTCCTTCTCTTTCTCTCTCCCTCTCTTTCTTTCTATATATATTTCTTTATCTCTTTCCCTGTCTTTGTCAGAAAGAAACGAAGCACCGTTGCGGAAGCTTTGTGGCATCCACTCTTCAGAGTTTTTCTTCTTTTTCTTCTTGTCTTTCTCTTTCTTGTTCTTCTTCTCTTTCTCTTTCTCCCTTCCTTCTCCTCCCTTTCTTGTTCTTCTTCCTTCTCATTCTCCTCCTCAACCTTCTTCCTTTTCTTCTTCTTCCTCCAAAGGTTCTTATTCCAACGATCGATCGAAAAACACAATTCGCGTTCCTTTGCTACCCCTTTTAACTCGACCCTTCTTCTCTCTGCTACCCCCGTATCAACCACCCTCCTCCATCCCCATCACTAGCATCAACAATCTTTCTCGATCGAATCGTATCAAACGAATCTTCGATTTTTCTTCGAATTCTTTGTCAAGTGAATTTTTTGTCAGTGGCGAGTAGAGACTTCGGGATGTTTTAGATATTGTTCGATCTTTTTCTTTTTTCTTTCTTTTTTTTTCCTTTTTTCGAATATAGGGTTAAAAAATGATATTCCTTCGCTTCTCTCTCTCTCTCTCTCTCTCTCTTTCTCTATCTATCTATCTCTATCTCTATCTTTCTCTTTTTCTCTCTACAAGCCTGCAGGCTCTTCTCTCACGTTCGGTATCTCTCGTGAACCTTTGCGAGTCGATGCCGTGTATGCAGAAAACATTGCGAAAGTGCCCACTCATTGTCCCGGAGTGGTAGTCGAGTGCAGCTTTGACGACGACAGGGTAATTAGTTCGTATTATACTTTGTGACATCGCCGGGGTCGGCCAAAGAAGGCAAAGAGAACTCTCTCTCTCTCTCTATCTTCATCTCTGTGTCTTTCTTTCTCTTTCACTCGTACTAGCTCTTTCTATCCTCTTCGAATCCAATTACGATTTTGGTTTGAGACGCGTTCTCTCTCTCTCTCTCTCTCTATTTCCTTTACACACACACACACACACACACACGTACAGTACAGTACATACATACATACATAGATATATACGTATATCCATACATGCCGATAGGTAGCTGCCCCGTGCACAAGTTCTATCTCTTTCTCTCTCATCTCTTTCCCTTTTTTCTTCCTTTTCTTTTTTTTCCCTTGCGAAGAGGACAGAGGAACGCATAAGGGGGATGAACGAGTGGGAGCCACAAGGTTTATCCGAAAACTCTTTGTCAACAAAAGAACGTCGAGTGTGCCGCTATAACGTACGCACACTTCGAGGTATAAAGGGACAGTGGGTAATAAAAACCCTCGGCAAGGCTTCAACGAGCACGCGGAAGTTACTTTTCACGAGTACGCCTGCTACTACAGAAGATGTTCCGCGAAAGGCACTTTCCTTTCCCTTCTCTCTTTATCTCTCTCTCTCTCTCTCTCTTTCTCTCTCTTTCTCCTTCTCTCTTATTCTTCTATCTTTCTCACTCTCTTTCCATCGTCTTCGTCGTCGTAGTCGTCGTCGTCGTCGTCGTCGTTGTCGTCGTCGTCGTCGTCGTCGTAGAATTTTCTCGTTAGCACGTAGAAACCGAAAAGCATTTGCTAGCCGACAAAGGGGAGCGACTCTTAGTAGATTTGAAGAAACTCGAGCGAGAGAGGAGCACGTTTCTTCCTTCGATCGGCAAACACTCCTCGGCTTGGACAAATTTTACGAAACGTTCACAACGAAGTCAAAGAGTTAGTTGTCTAACTACATACATACGAATACATGTATATCTACCTACGTACATGTGCTATTTTCTAAATGGAAACCACGCGGCATGTCTTCTTCTTCTTCTTCTTTCTTTCCTTGTATTTCTTTCCTTCTCTCTTTCTTTCTGTTTTTACTATTCTTTATTTCTTTTTCTGTTTTTTATTCCTTCGTTTTTTTTTTCCATCACTCATCTCCCATCCAAAACCCTTTTCACGAACCGTAGCAGAATTACTTTATAATATTTTCCCATGGGTTCGAGTAAGAATGAGAACGTATAAGTTAGAACGATTTTTATCGTACGCGAGATATTTTCTCGTTAAAACGTTGGAGTCTAAACGAAACTAAAGCATTCAAAGGTGTCTCAAAGAGTCTGTGTAATTTTCCAATAGGGAAAAGAAATAGAGGAAGAGAGAGAGAGAGAGAGAGAGAGAGAGAGAGAGAGAGAGAGAGAGAGAGAGAGAGAGAGAGAGAGAGAGCCAGAGAGAAAGAGAGAGAGAGACAGAGAGAAGATTGCTAGATAAGTTGCATCGAGAATTCGAAATTTCCCAAGGGTGTTACGCAACCCCTCTCCCTCCTTTTTTACCCCGTTCCTCGTCTACCCGTTTCTCAACGTTCCTTTCTCTTCCCTTCCTTTCTATCTTTTTTTAGATAGTTTAGAACGAAGAAAAGGAGAGGATAGATGGAAGAAGCTGTGTTTAAAAGAACCTTCGTGTTTCTATTTCTAATATAAGACGTTGAGAGAGAAAACGTGATATCCAGAACACGTTCGTCAGTGACGTGGATCGTAGCGAATCGAGGAAAAAGAAAAGGATTTGGGAAAAAAAAAATTTCAGTAGTAGTGGGTTTAGGGGGTGGAGGTTGAGGGATGAAAAAAATTGGGATAAAAAAAATTCTCCTTTGACGTTTCCATACTAGGTTTGCTGTCAAAACGGGGCGACATTGTGCATCCTCTTTCTTATTCGTCTGACAGGTTTCCCTTTGCAAGTGCTCCGACGTTTCAAACTATTCGGTCCTGAAAGTCTCGATCATTCGATGTGAAAACCATCGACTACATTATTATCGATCGTGAGAAAATTCGATGAAAAAGGGGGAAACGAATAATGGCGACCGATCGAAATTTCCTACTTTTTCTTTTTCGTTTTTTTTTCTTTTTTCTTTTTTTAATTTCGTATACTGTTACCCTGGCTGCAACTATGAGTCTTTCCGTGACACTTAACGAGATAACAACGCTGTCTCGTTAGAAATTCGATAGATCGTCTTTTATATCGTTCATTAAAGAAATGATAACGATAATCTTGCGAAATATCATACACTCGTGTTTTAAGAAAACAATATAATCGTTTATTTGATATCTACTATTTATTAGTAGCGACTAGAAAATTTGCGATCTTGTATTGTAATACGAAACTCACATCCGTGAGACAGTTTTAGTCTATCGAATTGTCTGATTTTTCTGTGCAATATAAAATATACAAAAAACAAAGAAGAAAGAAACGTTAGAGGAAAAGAATGTTCTTAATTAAAGAAAAGATTCACTCGAATATTTTCACTCGAGTAATTCTCGAATATTTTGAAGAAAAAAAAAGAAGAGAAAAAGAAAAGAGAAGAAAAGAGGGGGAAAAAAAAGGAAGAAAAAAGAAATTTCATTCGATTCGATCGAAACGGAAAAGCGCAAAGTAAAAAAGTCGTGAGCTTTGCTGTTGAAGAGAAAAGTCGGAGAGTGAGATAGAGAGAGAGAAAGAGAGAGAAAGACGGAGAGCGAATGAATGAGTAAGAAAAAGAGAAAAAAGAGAAAGAAAGAGAGAGAGAGAGAGAGAGAGAGAGTGAGTGAGTGAGAGAGGGTGAGGGGTAGGACCGTCGGTGATGAAATCTTTGATCCGAGCTGTAATTAGTCGCCAAGCTGTTGGCAAGTACTCCCTCCTATAGGTTCGTGTAACGGGCGTCGCCGGTGCCAGGAATTGCACCGGGTTGCTAGCGAAAATGTTTGAGTGGCGATCAAAGTCGCGAACAGGGCGCGACTCCCGCGCCTTTCCGCGTTTTCCTCCTCACCAACGGAGTACCTCGACTGTTGAGAAAGCCTTCGAGAAGAGAAAAGGAGGGCGCCAACCCCCTGGCACCTTCCTATGCACATTGGCGCGGTTCTTTCTTTTTTTCCTCTTTCTTCTCTCTTTTTTTTCTTCTTTTTTTCGTTTGTAGTTCAATCCTTTCTTTTTTGAACTGTAGACATTTATTATTTTTTCCTTCCAAATTTTATTAATTCGACTTTGTGGATCTCGCTTTTTTCTCTTTTCTTTTTTTTCAATAAATTTGATCACTTTGAATTTGTAAAAGTCGATATCTATCGGTAATAAATATTTATATAATTTTTATAAAAGTAATTATTTCTCTCTCTCTCTCTCTCTCTCTTTTTTGATTTCATATAATCAGATACTATTTTATATGATAATAATCGTAATGAAAATGTATAGATATTCTTAATCGAATTTTAATCGCGGATCAATGAACACGTATAAGATCGGATTAATTTTAAATCATTAATCTCATTTTACTAAATAATTTAAATGGTTATAGAGAATATAAAAAAATGTTTTTGGCTGAATGTTACGCCAGTGATGGAAGGGCGCCGCATGACACACGTCGAGTACGGCACTCGGCACCCTCAAAGCACAGTCGCCGACTTCCGACGTCGAGATGCATGGCATCCCAAGCTCGAGGCTGCTTCCAAGGAGACGAGAACACGCGGGAAGCTTCCGAGTAGAATTTAACATGGGTATTCGTATTGAGGATGGACATATTCGTCCTTCTGGAATGTTTGGATATCGTTTTCAAAGCTTGCAATGTGTAACAAAAGATGCAAATATTCCAGAAGAAAATAAAGAATTTCTACAATTTTTAGTCTATTCCATTATCAAAATCGTTGTTAGCTTATAAAAAAAAAAGAAAAAATGTTATTTTTCATTTCTTCGAACTCTACTTACGTTAATTTTCTTCAATTTTGATAACATAATATGACATAAATTTATAAATATATAACATAAAATTAAAAAATATCAATTCAATTGGGATACAATATATAAAATTTAGCGTATACACTTCTCTGTATTGAATTAATCGTAACGAGAAATGTTATGAATAATTACTTTTTAATTACCAATGAAATTTTTGTTATAAAAGCAATAGGTATATATTAAAATTGTTTCGAAGGTAGTTTTACGTATACGTACATTATATCATATATCTCGATATTGAAATAATTTTAATGAGAAATTTTAAGACCCATCGCGTTATAATTATCAATGATATTCGTAACCAATATTAATGATAATTAAAAAAAGAAAAACAATAAAATAGAGAGAATAACAAAAATAATTCGACAAGAACATACGAACGTACAGCGTAATGATACATATACTGACAATTAAACAATTCTTCAATTAATATAAGATACGATCCAAATACATAAAAAAAATATATACATATATACACATTTATATATATAGAAAAAAGATAATAGTTAAATAATTAAAAATTAAAAGAAAAAAAAAAGAAAAACAAAGTCTCATACAATGCAGTAACTATACTATTTTCTCTCTATTAATTTAATCATTATATTACTTTATTATTATTTTTATTATAATTACTATTTTTACGTTTATTATTATTATTTACTACCTTTATTATTATTATTATTATTACTATTATCTATATTTCCATCCTTTTCTTTCTATGTACAATTCCGCTTTGCTAGTATCCTGTTTTAAGTAAGGATCGTAGAAGGAAGCAAGGACGAAAGGAAGGTAGAATGGAAGGTGGGAAGGAAGAAAGGAAGGAAACGACATCGTCGACCGAGGTAGAAGAAGGGTTGAAGGGGGACTGTTTTCACCAAGCGAATAAAGCGTGTTAAAGCTCTCGTCCTCGTTGCTTCGGAGTAATATCTTAATCCTCTTAAAGGCGAGAGCGGCAAACCCAAACTCGAAACGCCTCGAGCAGAAACGGTGGACCGTTACGAGTGAGATGCTATGCATTCCAACGAGAGATAGAAAGAGAGAAAGAAAGAGATAGAGAAAGAGAGAAAGAGAAAGAAAAAGAGAAAGAGAAAGAGAAAGAGAAAGAAGGCTGAAAAAGATCCGTGCAGAGACACGAACGATGTTTGCGAACTAAACCGTCGCGAATCCATAGGTCGTTGTCGTCGTCATCGTAGTCGTAGTCGTAGTCGTAGTCGTAGTCGTAGTCGTCATCGTCGTCGTCGTCGTCGTCGTCGTCGTATCCTCTGAAGAGGAGGAGAAACCTCTTCTTCCACTTGTTTGCCTTTAATTTGTTCGAGGTCTTCTTCTCCTTCTTTTTCTTTCTCCTCTTTCTTTTTCTTTTTTTTCGCGAAGAAGGTGCGGCTGAATCGTGAAAAATGGGAATGCGTCTTTCGTTATAATCGTAGCCTAAAAAGAATATTTTTTTACTCCTCGACCCTTTCTCGTCCTTTCTTTTCTCTCTCTTTTTCTTTTTTTTTCCTTTATCATACGCATGTATTATCAGTCATTTATTTTGTTTATAATATCGTCAGATTTATCCACGTATAGAGAGAGAGAGAGAGAGAGAGAGAGAGAGAGAGAGAGAGAGAGAGAGAGAGAGAGAGAGAGAATTGCGAGTGAAAATTTGAGTATATCAATGAATTATAACTCGATCGTTATCGAGTATTATACCTATCTTATATTATAATATCAGTCAATGATCATTAATATCACGTTCGATTGAAAATTCGACGAAATTGATTGAACTTAACAATTTCATTACATTTATATTCAAGAATTTTTAATAGAATATATATAAAATAGAAAGAAGAGTGTCTGTCTTACGTGACGATTCAACCATAGATCGAACACGTTCGCAACCCTTGCCTCTTTCGTTTTTTTTCTCTCCTCACGAGAGAAAGAGAGATAGACAGAGAAAGAAAGAGAAAGAGAAAGAGAGAGAAAGAGAGAGAGAGAGAGTTGAATCGACACATTAAGAGCATCGAGAATGCCTATTGTATCGAAAGCTCGATTTAAATTCTAAAGTGGCTCGGAACGGAAGCGTGCCGCTGAAAGCTGGTCGACCCTCCTCGAAGCTTAGCGAGCTTTATCTCCTACCTTCTCTCTCTCTCTCTTTCACACACACACACACACACACACACATACATATACATACATATTCTCTCTCTCTCTCTCTGCGTTTACCTCGACGGGGCACTAACCAACGGAAAGCGACGTAACCGCGATCGATTCGTTGGAGCGCATCTCGTGAATTCCGACGAAGGCTCAGAACAGGTCCAATGGCAACCCTATGCGAGGCATTAATGCACCGAAACGTAGTTACAGTTTGTAACTCTATTTTGAGGGACGTGTACGAGTAACGTGTCCCTCTCTCTCTATCTCTCTATCTATCTATCTCTCTCTCTCTCTGTTTGTCTCTCTTTCTCTTTCTCTATCTCTCTCTCTCTTTCTCCAACGTTCTATCATCCCCTTTATATTTTGGAATACGGATAACAGTGAATAGAAGGAGAAAGAGGAGAAGATAGAGGAGGAGGAAGAGGAGAAAGAGGAGGAGAAGGAAGAAGCCGATGACAGGGACGTCGCTTCGAATGTTGGATGCGTCATATTCGTCATATAATTCGAGAAGCTATTTCTCTCTCTCTCTCTCTCTCTCTCTTTTTCTCTCTCCTATGGACTCTCACCCTCATCCTTGATACGCCCGAAACATCTGTGTCGTAATTATCGTGAATACGTGCTTCAAAGTGTCCGCCCATCGTCTATCAACAAGGACGAAGGATATATAAGTGCCGGATAACGCACGTGGACATGATTTTTATATTAATTTCTTTCTCTTTCTCTGTTCTCTCTTTCTTTTTTCTATCTTTTTTTTTTTGTTTTGTTTATGTGATTAAAAATGGACAAGATCGACTATAAATCGATTTAACGATCGATCGAAAAAATATGTTCTTTAGATATCGTTAGGTAGATATCATCGTTGAAGCATGCATGTTGAATTCCCAAAGTAATTCGTTAATTCTCCCCATAGTCTATAAATTAGTCTCGAATGGATAGAATTATATGGGAACATACGGCATGCAATTTTGCCTGACTGTTATTTTCCCATCTGCCAAAACGATTTTTTACGTTGTTGTTGTTGTTGTCGTTGCTATTGTTGTTATTGTTATTCTCGTTATTGTTACGTGTTCATATACATGCGCATAACGAATTCTTTCCTCTTGATTAATCTACAGTTGAAAATTAATCATCTTAATATGAATAGATAGGGAGGGAGGAGTTGACCGGTCCATGAACTTTGTCAACGTTCGTATCTCCTTGTTAGAAACATGTTCTCTCTCTTTCTCTCTATCTATCTATCTATTTATCTCTCTCTCTCTCTCTCTCTCTCTCTCTTTTAACTAAAACGTCCACGATAAACGACAAATCGAAATACGAAGAGAATATTCCGAGGGAAATTTCACATAAGGGTAGTTCGGACACGGGGAGTTTAGGGTGGTGAAGGGTAGGTGGTAGGGGCCTCGAACCCCTCGAAATATTGATTGACATCCGGGTGACAGATTTCACTGGGCACACACCCCTTTTGCTTCTAACTGCAACGTATACGGAACGTGAACCAACCAACCAACCAACCAACCAACCAACCAACCAGCCAGTCAACCGACCGACCAAGCAACCTACCACCCACCCCTGAACTTTCAGACTCCAACCTCCCTCCCACTCTCCCCCTCCGTTTCTCTCTTCGTCCCTTACATCACCCGAAAGGTACCTAACTCTTTGTCATGCTGATTTGTTGTCGAGCCCTGCTTGAACCAGCGGTGCTTCGCAAAACTTCCTACCAACGACGACAAACGATTCTGTTTGAACTTTGAAAACTCGTTCGAATAAAAGAAAATTTTCTCGGGTCAAGTTTGACGATAAATTTCGAAAGGACGTTCGAAATCATTTCCTTCTTCCTTTTCTCTTTTTTTTATTTATTTCCCACTGCGGAGCCATATTTTCGTTTCTTCTATTTAATAATAATCTCGTACGGAATGCAAAAATTGTCGTAAATCCGCCACGTTCGTAACTATGAATAAGCGTGTCCCGTGATAAATCGTAAAATTTGTTCGAATTCAACGATGAAGTGGGTGAGAAAATGAAAGGAAATGAAAAAAAAGAAAAGAAAAAAAGAATCGAAGTTTTCGAGAATATTAGTTTCATTTTAATTTTGTATCTTCACTGGTGGACTTTTTCAAATATGTATTAAAAGTCAATCCCTCGGACATAGTTATTTACGGATCGTGAGTTATTATAAATATCTGTGGTATCTAGAAGTGACTACTAAAAAGGGCATCGGTGTATGCGATCCGTATATTAATTTTTTTTTCTCTCTTTGCTATACCACAGCAACTTAAAAATAGCATATATTTCTCTCTCTCTCTCTCTCTCTCTCTCTCTCTCTTTCTCTTTGATATCGAATGAGTTTACGCGAGTGAAACGAACCAATATCAATCTCCTCTTCCTTCTCCTCTTTCTTTTTTTCATTCCACCTCTTTTCCTTTTCGTATTTCTACTACTCACACACTTACATATATATATATATATATATATATATATATATATATATATCTTTTCTACAACTTCGTTTGTATACCGAACGAATGAAATCTATTTAACGACGAAGGACGATGCATCGAGGGTGAGTTGAGAAAATGTAAAGCTTGTTAGAGAGACAAAGATAGAGACATAGATTGAAGAGAAAAAGAGAAAGATAAATCCCTTCCAAGTGTAGGTACTTGAGAGTCGACGAGAAAAGAGAAAGCACACGAGAGAAATATAAAGGAACACTCGAGATACTATAATCGAGTTCTATACTGCAATTTCCTTTTTCGAGTCCACTCCTCTGAGGACTCTACTCGTTCCTTGTTATATATTTCTTAATATACTGTAACAATGTATTTCACGTCTCTCAATATCACTCAGAATATATTTCTATATATATATATATATATATATATATATATATATATATATATATATATGTTTATACACGTTTATATATAATGTCTATATGATTTTAATCAGCTTCGAGAATATTTTCTTTTGTTCTTTAATTCTTCATTTCAATTGCAAATCGATTGACATTAATGTTATTTTAGTCTGTCGAAACTTACGAGTTAAGAACTTAAGTAACATTCGAGGTATTGAGGTATTCGTGGTATTGAGTCCCTAATCTCTCGAAACTTGCCAGTAAAGAACTCGAACCTCGATAACTCTCGAATAATATATGTGTCTATAAATATATATATATATATATATATATATATATATATATATATATATATATATATGTAGATATATAAATTGTAATCAGTCTCGGATATTCTCTTCTTGTTCTTCGATTTTTCGTTATAATTTTAAATCGATTGACATTACACGAAATCATCGATTTCACTTTATTCTTTCAAAACTTACGTTCCAAAAATTAAAGTAACACTCGAGATATTGCGGTATTCGTGGTATTGAGATTCTAATCTCTCGAATATGTAGATACATGAATTTTAATCAGCTTTGAATCTTCTATTCTTGTTCTTCAATTTTTCACTTTAATTCTAAATCGTTTGACATTACACGAAATCTACGATGTTACTGAAATATTATGCTCGTAGGTTCCGAGAGATTAGAAATCGTGAGCCTATTGACGTCCTCATTTTTCAAATGGCGTAACAACGATCTTGTTTCTCTCGATCTAGCATTAACCTCGTTCGAAAGATCGATCGCAACATCACCTTAATGGAACACACACATTCTAATCCGTTTAGATTCGATACTATATTTCTCTACATCGATAATTACACGATTGAAAGGATTATATGTTAAACGGTATTTGGTAATACATAGTATTACAGATTGATTAAGGATAATACTAATTGTATCGAAAACAGTGATATATCAGTTAATGCCTATACCATTTGCAAATGGCACACGTTAGACAAATCCCATTGTTTCTCGACTCGCAATAATAATATACATGGGTGATATAAAAAAAAAGTAGGTACATTATCATCCTATATATACGCTATATTTTATATACTATTCTGTCATAAACTCTATACTATCCGTGACATTTCTCTCGAATCTTTCAAAGGTCACGACTTCACGTGATATATTTTATACTTTTACGATTGTGTGTAAAAAAAAAAAAAAATCTACGATTGATACTACGATAATAATTATGTATCATTAATAATAAAATAAGCTTATCTTATCTTATTCGTAATTTTTTAGAAACTTTTTATATTCTCGTACGATTCGACAAAAATTTTGATATAATTGTTCCTTTTGATTCGAGGCAAAGTTTAAGCTATTTAATTCCCAAAAATATTATAGTTAAAAAAAGATAGGTTAACAGGCTTTAAATGAATGAAAGAGAGAGAAAGAGAGAGAGAGAGAAAGAAAAAGTAATTGTGAAATTGGTTGTATTAGAAATGCATTGATTGAGTGATCTCTATTCTGTGTTTCGTGTTCCATGTTGTTTTTGGGGTTTCGTTTGGGGTTGTTTTTGGGGTTGCGTGTTCACTGTATACGGATGTCACGATGATAGCTTGTTTTCAATGTATCCGACGATTCGAAATCCGGCCACGGGAAAAAAATGTTTTACCATAAATTCCAATAGTTCTCAATCGTTCGATACACGGACGGTACAACGTCAACCTTTAATTAAAGATTAGTTTTAATTAACGTAAAGTAATTTTAATTAACCTAGCTTAGGTCTGTTTTAAAAATAATTAAAATAAATATACGATTGTAACCGTTAACCTTTTTTTTTTTTTTTTACATTTATTTCCTTGCCACGTCGAAATATTCTCAAATGTCTCAAATTTACGAGTATTATTTAATTCTCAATAAGATTTTAATTAAAAAGAATCTTTTTCTTATTTTATTGCTACCACGAAATATTCTCAAATGTCTTAAATTTACGAGTATTATTTAATTCTCGACGAAGTTTCAATTAAAAAGAATTCTCTTTTTTTTTTCTCTTTTTCTTTTTTTGTCATTTTATTGCTATCTCGAAATATTCTTAAATGTCTTAAATTTACGAGCATTGTTTAATACTGGATAAAGTTGTAATCGAACATTTTTTTTTTTTTACTTTTTTATTTCACTGTTATCTCGAAATATTCTTAAATGTCTTGAATTTACGAGTATTACTTAATTTTCGATAAAGCTTTAATTCCATGATAATGAAAGGCAATTTTTTTTCACTTGACAAGTACATCCCGTCATAGAAAAGAAAAGAAAAAAAAAAAAAGAAAAATATATATAAATTACCATCCCATATCCTCATTAATATATCATTATACGAGTATATTCGTCGAAGACATTTTACCGATTAAGCATACTTTCGTAATTTTACAAACGATCTATAAAGTCTAGCTAGCAGACAGCTAACATTTTTGAACAATTTCACTTTAAGTTTTAAATCGTACGACCTGAATTAACGCGAAAAAAGGATATATAAAAATATTCTTTTCCTTTTTTTAATCCTAATTATTCATTATAAGCGAGAGCTATAATAGAATATACTAGTACATTAATGAAGACATTTTAAATCGAACGATGAATAAAAAAAAAAAAGAAAAAAAAGTAAAAAGAAATACCTCTTTTTTTCTTTTTCGAAACTCAATAAATAAATTCTAATCGAAAACGAAAAAAGAAAGAGTAGAGATTAAAAATCCTAATTAATATCCCCCAAAATACGATGGATATTTTTTCATTGGGATAAACTAATTCAACTGCATAATTCATACAGAAAAAAAAGAAAAGAAAAAAAGAGACAAAAAAAAAAAACAAAAATGAGCGAGAAACCCGTAGAAAGGATTAAGCGAACGAGGAGCGAACTGAATATTAATTAATCGATAAACGTCAGGAATGGCGAACAAATATTCAGTAAAATGCGAGCATACACGAATTCGCGACGATACACGATGCCAATAGCCATGGACAATCTATTACGAGCTGACTCGGTGCGATACGATTTCGAAATGAAAACGTAATTTTCGGCGAAGCGTAGCCGATATTTTCCCTCTTCCCATGGTATCCAGCAGTACATCCCTCTCTCTTCCCTCTCTCTTCCCTCTTTCTCTCTCTCTCTTTCTCTTCCTATCTCTCTCTTTCTCTCTTTTCGTACTGCACTCGATTTCGTACGACTCGATGCACAATATTTCTATCTACCCTCGTGCGAATGACCCGTCCAAGCCGATAAGGTAAACCTTTGCTAGTGTACGTATTCATGTGTATATATATACATATATATATATATATTTATATATGTGTGTGTACGTGTACGTATATGCTTCTTCACAATGGAAAAATAATATCGAATCGAATCCTACAAAATATGTGATGGATATATACTCCAAGGGAAGATATCATCTTTTTGTGCGAAATAAACATTGACGTGAAAATATGTGTATATATATATATATATATATATATATTGTGTTTGTGTGTGTGTGTATCGGTGGATGTTTAGAATGCTATGTGGAAAAGAATTTATATTATTTTTTTGTGTTTTATATATATATGTTTAAGAATTTATATTATTTCTATATGTTATATATGAAATATACGTATGTGTGAGTCTAATAATTGTATATGGAACAGAATTTCTATTATTTTCTTGTTTTGTATTTTAAATATATGTATGCATATATATATATATGTGTGTGTGTGTGTGTGTACTTTATTTTCTTATCGTATATAATTATTTAGAAATAAATACATATTATATCGCTAAAGTATCGATTAACTTAATCGTTCGATGAATAAAATTCTTATTTAAATGACACGACGAATTCATTGAACGAATAAAATTATTATATACAAATGACAAGATTTGATATAAATGATTCGAATAAATCTTAATTACACTTTCACACGAATGATTCATATAAATACATTACATAGATAGAAACAGAGACTGAGAATGAGTGCTTACATACATACGTTGCTAAGAGCAAACGGTACCACCAACGAAACCTAAGGAAATCTTATACAGGCAGGACTTGTTTGCCAGGCACTCCGGCATCTAATAACGCGCAATTAGCGCCAAGGATATAATTACAATTAATGCTTGCCATGAATTACCGCTTCCAACTAAACGCTTCGATAAACACGGTTCCATGGAAAGAAAAAGAAAAATAAAAAGACGAAGAAGAAGACGAAAAAGATGAAGATGAGAAAAGATGAGGAAGATTGACAAGATGATGGAGAGAAAGCTTAAAAGTTTTTCGAGTGAATCTTCTAACGTGTTTTCTAATTCTTCGTTTTCTTTTCCTTTCTTTTTTTTTTTCATTTTTTTTTCTTTTTTCATTCGTTCCTTCGTTCGTACTTAGGTTAATTCGTTCGACAAAGAAAGAAAGACATTCGTTGTTATCGCGTTAAGCTCTCTGTTTGCCATCGAATTAGTCCAACATAATCTTCTAGAGCTCGTTGAATTCAATCCACCATTTCTCATAGTCCATTCTCGGCTTTACCGTTATCGATTCTTGGAATCCTAGTAACTATCGAGAGACGATCGTTCTACGTAGATGGAAATTTCGAGTCATTCGATGAGGCTTTTAATGCTTCCATCCTCTATCGATCGAACATGACAGGTAAATGTGTAATTTATCTGCATTCTCGAACTCAAAGATACTCATATGTGTGTGTGTATGTGCATGCTTATGTATATATGAATGTACGTATGTATATCGATCGACGATAAGAACGACGACGATGCATTTCCTAATGAGTTCGAGTAAGTTCCGTTCGTTTAATTAATTATGCATACATATGGTCTCTCTCCGCCATTTTTCATATAGATATATATAAATATACATATGATAGTCAAATTGACATATGTATATATATATATTTTTTTATTTGACATCCTCTAAAAGGATTAAACTATCAAAATTCTGGAATCTGTCTTGGAAGATTGTAAACAAGTAATTAACATTAAAAAGAAAGAAAAAAAGAAGAGAAAAAAATGACAGAGACAACTACCTATGTTCTCTATCGTATAATTAACGAGTCGTTAATAATGCTGTAACGAGTTACGACGGGTTGTTAACAAAGTTGAAAGTGTCAATCGATGGATAAAGGATGGTTAAGTGGATGATATAAACATACATAGATGATTCGATTCGATTCAATCGTAGAAGATAGATCATAAGAACCAGAAACAGAATAATAAGAGAAGAAATAAAATATGTAGGAAGATAGATAGATAGAGAGACAGAAAGAGATATAAAAGATAGAAAGAAATAAAAAGAGAGAGAGAGACAAATCAAGAGAAAAAGACAGAGACAGAGAAAGATAGACGTAGAAAGAAGAGACAGAGAGAAATAGAAAGAAAAAAAGAAACAGAGAAAGATATATATATATATATATATAGATAGATAGAGAAAAATGAAATGAAAGAAGAGAAAGGAAAGGAAGTCAAGCTTGATATGAAAGGCGACGGCGACGATACGATTCTCGCGAGTCGCAGGACGATGATTGCCGCGACGGAGGAGGCAATTGAAGATGTGACAACGGGTGGACGCTTCTGAATCATGTCACACGTCAAATGAGTGCTCGGAAACTGTCAGCCCGGTCCAATTACGTCTTCATATGTACCAATATGTCCGACCAACCGAACCATGCGTGCCTCTCTCGTTCAGTTCGTCGTCCCACGCACGAGCAACGTTGCTCAACAAGTTGACAGCTTCGGTGTAACCGACGAAAATGATCCGATCGGTTGCCGTATCATATGTATGTATGTATGTATGTATGTACGTATGTATGTACGTATGTATGTATGTAGATAGATACTTATACGTTGTTCTAAACATACGAGAGATCTATTATCATTGTCCCTGACACATCGACCCGATCCATCCTCATGGATCACGAGCTGCTAACGCGTTAACTCGCAAACCTATCCTGGTCCCTAATCAAACTGACAACAAAACGCTCTTCTGTTATTCGTATAATCGTTCTTGAGAACTTATTAACAGGCATGTCAATTATTATTTAGTTAAATATATTTCATCGATAGCGTCAGTATACTTTTTTACGTCTGGTATATACATATTTTTATATATATATATATATATATATATAAATATTTATGTATGTAATAATATTTAAGTACTAGCAGAAGGTTGTCACGTCATACATATTCATTAGCATTCATGCAAATCGTATCTGGTCCCATATTTCTTCGAGAAAGAAGAAATAAAACAAAAAAAAAAGGAGAAAAAAGAGATAAAAAAAAGTATAGAGCGAGAAGCTGGTAAAAAATTCGTGGGATAAAAAATAAAAGAGGAAAGAAAAAAAAAAAAGGTTCTGCTCTGACTGACACCATAACAACAGTTCTTCTTATAGATAACCATTGTGTTCTCCTGCTACGTTCTTACAAAAATTGCTACTTACTTGTTAACGAGGTTGTTATAATAAATAAGGAGGTAAAGATAAATGAGAGATTTCTTTCGTGGAATCGTTTTTTTAAAACGTTCGACGACCTGCGACGATCACGAATGTTGAAGTTTGGGCCTGACCGGTTCGAAATTCAAATTTATTCCAACTCACGAATTCAACGATAATTATGCGAGGGCATCCTCGTTTTAAAAGAAAGAATGAAAAAGAGAAAGAGAATGTATTCGCTTCGTAGAATCGTTCCAAGTGTTTTTGTACACGTATGTACACACACACACACACACACACACACACACACGCACGCACACACAATAGACGCTTCTGTTCTCATGACTACAACGATGACATGGTCACGTGAAAACCGAGAATACGAAGTACTCGAAAAGATGATGGAAACGATGCTAATGCAAAGAAACATGCAGTTGTTGACACCCTCTTTTATGGATATACGTACATATATATATATATATATAGTTGTAACTATTTTTAAACGGTCCCTGACAAAGAGGAGAAAATTACATTTAACGTTCAAATTCGCGCGTCTCCATGCAACACTTTAAATATATAAGAATATTATTAACAATAATTTGTTGTCGAAACAAATGACTAAGATGAATTCTAAGATCGACTTTGACGGGTTACGTTCGCCAACATATCTGAAGTGTTTAATTATTATCTATATTTTTTATTTCATTTCATTATTATCATTTCTTTTTTTTAAGTAGTTTCTACTGACTCGTCCAAACGAATTAGTTCAAGCGAATTATCTAAGAAACGTAACAGTGACGCGATGTAACGATATCATATAATATTGAATAGTTCAATTTGACACAGATTTGACTTGAAATAAATCGTAAGAATTCTGACTGGCGAAAAGGGATGTAATAACGAGTCAAATTTATTAGAAGGTGAAAATCGAAGATTACAACCTTAAATTCATTAAAGATACATAACATTATTTAATCGGATAGAATTATCCAATAACAATTATACAAAATTACGAAGATGATCCGTAAAAATTGATTCCGACGAGAAGGAATGAGTGCAAGACGCATTAAAAAAACATATAAGAACATTATTTAATCGAATGAGAAAACAAACGATAAAAAACGCAATCGATTATCGATGAATCAGAAAGATGATTCGTAAGAATTAATACTGAATTAATACTGCGAAAGGCATTAAAAAAAGATTATAAGAATATTATATAATCGAATGAGAGAACAAACGATAATAAATAAAATCAATTTGTCGATAGAATTACGAGGATAATCCGTAAGAATTGATCCGACGAGTAGGGGTGAAATTACGAGTAGGCGAGGTCATTACAGGGTGAAAACCAAATGGTTGATCTATAATCGTGTCGACATATAACCGTTTAGTCGTCCTCGGCTCGTTTCAGCGGCGATAAATCGCCCGTTAAATGCTCGTAAAACTCGCACCCTTAAAGCAACACTAACAGCCAGTTAGGAACAGGAACATTGCTGCAGCAACAGCAACAGCAATGGCAAGAGCAACAGCAGCAGCCACTCGTAGTGTCTATCTCTCTTCCTCCATGATATTCTGGTAATCCTGACGTGTAACATAGGACGGAGGGTGAGGGGTAGGAGTAGAGGCAAGGGTAAAAGTAGGGATAAGAGTGGGGACAGCGAGTTACGTTTCACTTTCTTCTCGAGAATAAAAAAAAAGGACAACGAGAACGAGTATACAGGTTTGTTCAAAAGATTTATCACGAAGGTGATAACGCGTGATGATGATATGCTATATTAACGAGAAGATACGATACGAGGGTTGAATCGTGGACACGCCTTTCGCCAACGTCGACAGGGGAATGTCTTCCGTCGAAGAGATTGAAACACAATGGAGGACCATTTTATTTCCTTTTACGATCTTCTAAATTAACTAAGGGAACACAAACGTCGCTCAATTAA
The DNA here is from genome assembly GCF_905475345.1 of Vespula vulgaris. Lineage (NCBI taxonomy): Eukaryota > Metazoa > Arthropoda > Insecta > Hymenoptera > Vespidae > Vespula > Vespula vulgaris. The sequence continues at coordinate 2,358,091 of NC_066599.1, read as the reverse complement.
ACGAATCGAAATTGGATTCGTTTTGTTGACATCGTTTAAGTTTAATCGTTGTTTATCTCTGCTTTATTTCTATTTTCTTTTCTTTTGGTCTGTTAAAGAACGACGTACTCACTTCCCTTTTGGAAATTTCATAAGGCGCACATGCAAGAAGAGTTAATCCGTTATGAAAACGTGCTCTCGAGTATATTTTCACTGTCCGCCTTCCAACTCGACGAGAGAAAGGCATACTGTGATTTGTCAAATTTTTATTTATCCTTCTCTGCCTCTTTATTTATGTAAATGAGAACGTTACGAAAATACGAGGTTTACCAAAGACACGGACACGTTTTACTTCTTTATCGGAGAATTCTTGAAAAGTGAGAAAAGATAAAGAGAAAATAAATGCAATCCTTTCGAATATTTTCATGATAATGCTATCCTAACAAATTTACACGAATTTTTTTTAGCAATATTATTATCGATTTTACCTATTCCTTTTTTCTTCTTCTTCTTCACCGGATTCAACCCAACGAGAAAAAAAGAAAATAAAAAGAACAAAAAAGAAAATACAACAAAAAGAAAAAAGATATGAAATAAACGAATCTGTACGATGATTAACTTAAAAAAAAAAAAAAAGAAAAGAAAAAAAAGAAAACGGAAGAAGAAAAAAGGAAAAAAAAAATTCTACACCGAAACTTATCCCCCAGAGTTTTCTCGACTAGTCAGCTGAACGAACCTTCGCCGCCCCTGACTGTATTATTTATTTTTCTTTTTTCTTCCTTTTTCTTTCTTTTTTTTCTCTCTCTTCTTCCTCACGAACGATAACGCAGTACGATTATACGAGTCTTAGGAGCCACGGTGGGTGGCCTCGACTTGTGCACGCCGGTGTTACAGCTAGGGCGAACGAAGAGAGGAGGAAAGAGGATCAGAAGAAGGAAAAAGGACAGATGAAACATAAGGGCTGCAGCAAGAGAGAAAGAGAGGGAAAGAAACAGAAAGGGAGAGAGAGAGAAAGAAAGAAAGAAAGAGAGAGAGAGAGGAAAAGATAGATAGAGAGTGTGGGTGCAATCGAGTAAACACGGCAGCCCTCCTACGGATTCCTCTCGTGCTACGGATGCTGTACGAAGAGGGGAGAGAGAGAGGGAGAGAGAGAGAGAAGGGGAAAGAAAAAGAGAGAGAAAGAGAGAGAAAGAGTAGTTGAGAATGCAAAGACGACCACTACGAACTGCAACGAGCTGCAACATCTCGACTTTTGCCGTCACTTTCTTTCCTTCCTTCCTTCCTTCCTTCATCTTGAATACTCTTTTTTTATATATTTAAAACGTTATATATATATGTATATATGTATATATAGTAATATAAATATTTTATTACGTTTTTATTTATTTTATTATCCTTTTATACCTGTATTTACGTACAAGATTAAAGTAGAAATTTATAGAATTCATTTTCTGAAAAACGTAAGACAGTATCTGATATAATGAAGATATCTCCCGAGTATTCGTTTAAATAAATCAGAACGAAATATATATATATATATATATATATATATATATATATATATATATATGTAAATATGATAGTTTGGTATCTATTTGAAGAAAGTTAATAAACTTAACTCGCTTCCACTTCTGATAAAGCTTTTATCGTGAAAGAGATTACACAGACTAAAGGCAAAGTTTTGTCCTGATATTACAGGCTGTATCACTTTTTGACAACTTTGTATATTTGTACGAGAGTGTTCTTTGGAAACGTACATATATATATATATATATATATATATATATATATATATATACACATATATACATATAACAACGGAAAGAGGAAACTAAACAAGAGTAAACTCAAGAGTATGATAACGAGGGAGAAAAAGAATGTCTATGGTGTAGACGGATCTCGTATGTATGCTTGTGTCAGATCAAACAGCTGTATTACATCTACGATTTTACTCGAAACCCCTAGAAAATATTTATAAATAACGTGATCGATTGATATACATATCTATGATAAATATTGTTAAAAAATAATTCTAACCAAGGACTAACATACACACATATATATTATGAACACATAGACATATAAATTAACATATATATATATATATATATATATATATAAATATATACGACTCTTCCAAAAATCACCCTCTTTCCCTTCCCCTCGACCTCCCCCCCCAAAAAAAGAAAAAATAAACCTCATTATCCAAGCACCTCTTTCTAAATATCAAATATTTCGTTCAAGAATGAAAGAAAGGAAGGGAAGGAAAGAAAAAGAAGTCAGACCTGTTTTGACAAGATCTAACGAAGCATGAACTCGCAATGACTATAAGGTAAACCTCAAGAAGGACCATGAAAGCCTAAACAAACCTATCTAAGGTCTCGACCCCCCACACGAGCCAACCCTTGTGACTTTAGTCACGACGCCGAAGGAAGAACGTTCTCCTTCGACCTCGTTTCCTTCTCTAACCGTGTACGTTCTCTTCCCTCTTATATTCGCTTTTGCTTTTACGAGAATACACTCGTAATTATTACATTAAAATTTGGGGAAGCGTTAAGCCGCAAGGGTTGCAACGCCCTAATAACTTGAAGATGTTTGCGGCGAGTAAATATCCTACACGCGAAGGTAGAACGATAATTATCTCGACGGAATAATTCATTCAACGAGATATTTCTCAGATTGTAACACTTGTTTGATTTATTTATAAGAAAAGAGAAAAAAAGAAAAAAAAAAGAAAAGAAAAGAAAAAAAAACAAAAAGAAAAGTATAAAAAAAAGAAACATTTCTATCAATGTTAATTCTTCACGATATCAAAATAAAATAAATATGATAACAAACAAACATATAAAAAAAAAAGAAAAAAATCATCAAAAATCGATTGGATTACATAAAGAATAATAATATCATTAACATGATATCTATTAATAATATCTAACCAAACGTTCGTTCTATACAGCTAATCGTTATAATCGATATTCAACCCTCTCTATTAACCTATATATTAAAGACCATCCCCCAAGAGACAGATTTTACTGAATAGAAACATCTATTCGAGCGACGTACTCATCTAATTATTCCCTCACCTGTCTATCATGTAATCTACCTATTTACCCATCTAACTAAATGCTAGAGACAGAGATAGAGATAGACATATCAGATAGTGACACAGAGAGATAGAGAAAGACAGAGAGAGAGAAGATAGATATATACGTGTTCCTAACTAAACCCGAAAATTTCAGCTATAGGTACCTTATCTCTCTCTCTCTCTCTCTCCCTCTCTCTCGCTCCTTCCCTCCCTCTCTCTCTCTTGGAAGGGTTCACGAGGTCGTAGAGCGTACGCGCAACCCTTACTGAATTTCGTCGAGGTGTTATGCCGCAATGGTCGCACGTGCGATGTCGGAGCGCGACGCTTTCCCGTATGTACCCACAAATATTGGTCTATTGCAGGATCACAATGCATTCTCACCTCTATTCCCTTCTCTCTTTCTCTTTCTCTCTCCCTCTCCCGCTCATTCACAAGCACACGCACGCGCACAAAGTGTTGAGTATTTCGAGGCTTCGAGGGGTTCGAAACGTAAGAGAATATATTATATGTAAGGTAGATTCGAGTTTGAACAAGCACGTATACGTGCACGTACAAATACACACATACACACACGTGCGTACTTAGTAGTTCTTTCATTCTTATTTACACACACACACACACACACACATACGTGTGTACGTATATACCTACAAAAGTATATCAAACTTGGGTGTTTCACGATTTCATAGTATAAAACGGAAAGCGAGAGAATATATAGATGGGTATACACACACACACACACACACACATATATATATATAAGGTAGTCTTACTTAGAGCTTAAACGCACACGTACGAATAGCAATCCCCATTCCAATTCCTCCCTATTTTCATCATCCCTCTTATACGAGTACAGGAAATATCTTTGAAATGTTCAAAAGCAGGAAGAAAGAGAAAGAGAGAGAAAGAAAGAGAATATAAGCTTTAGGGTTTAAACGTACACGTACGAATCGTCATCCCCTGTCCGATTTCTTACTTTTTTATTTTCTTTTCTCTTTCTTTCTTTCTTTCTTATTCTTTTTCACACCTCGTACAAAATACAAAAAGAAAAGAAAAAAATCTTTGCAAATGCTGATCAAAATGGAAAGGTGGTCTCGAGATTTAAACGCACAATTGCGAGTCTCCGATCACTCCTCCCTTTCTCTTTCTTCTGTTTCAACCCTTTTCGTCAACCAACACCATCAGCAATAGCTACAATAACAACAACAACAACAACAACAACAACGACGACGACGACGACGACGACGACGACGACAATGACGTCGACAACAGAAACAGCAGCAGCAGCAACAACAGAAACAGCAGCCGATGGTGTTGTGCCGGTTTGCTTCCGTCCTCTGCGTTTTCTCTTCTCCTGCGTTTCTCCGGCGTACTGTATTATTGATTTCCGCCCTTTGTGTCGCGTGATCAAGAAAATTGCCGTCGCGCTGTCGAGGAGGCGCGCGCCTCACAACGAGAACGACGACCAAGGATGAAGAAGACGAGGGGGATGATTGTGTTGGTGGTAGTAGTAATAGTATTTGTGACTACGTTCGTGATACGATGTTCTTCCTACGTTACCGATCGTGTTAGTAGTTGTGTGACTGTAGATAGGGTAGGAGTAGTCATGATGGTGGTGGTGGTGGTGGTAGTAGTGATGGTAGTAGTAGTAGTGGTGCTGCTGCTGCTACTGCTGCTGGTGGATGAGGGTGCGGCGCAAAGGGTGGAGGACGACGCCACGATTACCCCACGAAGGGTAATGCACCACCTCCCTCGACAACGACGACGATACGGTAACACGACGTTACTACCCTCCACCATCATCCTCCCTCCTTCTTTTCCTCCTCCTTCTCTTCCTTCTCTTTCTACTTCTCCTCTTTCTTTTTTTTCTCTCCCTCAACCCCCCTTCTCATACTCCTCATCTTTCTCATCCTCGTGTCGTTGTCCTTGTCCCGATGTCCCGTGTTCATTTGCAAAACCGTTTTACGTAACGATCGAGAAATCATTATCTTACGAGTACGCTGGCTTCTTTCCTATCTTTTCTTTTCTCCGATTTTCCTTTTTATCTTCTTCTTCTTCTTCTTCTTTTTTCTTGTTTTGTTTTGTCGTTTTTGTTTTTAATTATTAATACAGACCTTGCACACTCGGTATCGTTTTATTTTTTTCATTTCTCTTATTAGACTTTCGGTGGTTCTTTTTTTTTTTTTTTATTTTCAAAGAACGTAATCGAAGAAAATTTTGTCAATATTGATGGATTATATTTCGAGGGTGAGTTTTTTTTTCTCCTTCTTTTCCTTTCTTTTTTTTTCGTTTTCAAATTCTTCTTTTTTCATTTCGCGCAAATACATGACACCTTTCTTTTTTCCTTTTAGCCCTCCATATTTTTTTTTCCCTTTTCCCAACCCTCCCTCTCCCTTATACGTTCAGGAAGAAAGAAAACAAAGAGAAAAAAATGAAAAGAGAAGAGAAGAAGAGAGAGAGAGAGAGAGAGAGAGAGAGAGAGAAAAAATTATAATCTTCGATACAACGTAGCGAGCACAAGAGAGCACACGCTTTAAGAAGATAGAATTCTATTATGTCACGGAAAGCGACTCATCTTTTTCTCATTCTCGTTTCGGTTACGTGCCAGGCGTTTACGTAATAATCGATAAGTGAGCCTCCACTCTCGAGCTACGATCCCAAAGCTTTTCTACGTGATCTTTTCTTAAGGAAAAGGAATAAATCTAATTCCCTCTCGTGAAAGCAACCGTAAGATCGAATTAGACGATCTTATATAACGGGTAACATCATCGAGATAAGTGAACTCCTAGAGCGAATAAGGCATTACGTTGAATGGATTTATTCGAGAAGCAAACCGTTCGAGTGAATAAAGCCGAATAGTATTATTGGATTGAAATATTTGAAATATACCTAGGGCAAAAGAAAGATAAAGAGAGAGAGAGAGAGAGAGAGAGAGAGAGAGAGAGAATCGCATCGACAAAACTCTATTATCTATTATTTCATATCTATCGAATATCTCATGTATTCACCTTTCCATAAGCTTCCATAAGCTTCGAAGCATTATACGGAAATATTCAAACTCTCTCTCTCTCTCTCTCTTTCCCTCTGATTCTCTCTCATAAACATATTATATATAATATATATATATATTTCACGTATGTACGATCGTTTCCATTAATAAATTGCCACTTCCCATGATGAATAATAACATTGAAAATTATATTGAATTCATCAGTAATCTCTGACGAAAATGAAGTGGAACGTAACGAACAATTTTATGTTAAAATTAACCAAAAATTTGATTATCCAGGTATTGTCGGTGACGATAAACGACGATTGTTACGTACGAATTATCGTAATGAATATATACGAAGGGATTATGGAATGAAGATAATCGATGAGAAGAAGAACCAGACGAGATATAAAAAGATGTAAAAGGAAAGAGATAGATTAAAGAAGAGCAGAGAGTTTAGGGAGAAGGAAGAAAAAAGAAAGAAAGAAAAAAACGAACACAGAGAAACAGAAAGAGATAGAACAGAGGTAGATAGAGATAGATAGAGATAAAGATACAGAGAGAGAGAGAGAGAGAGAGAGAGAGAGAAGATCTTCGTCCCATAGGATCTGTCGAGCATTGTCGTAGGGCATTGGTTGCTTCGTCGGACGTCGTTCGAGGGCGCCACCGTTTTCCCTCTTTCACCCACCCCGACTTCCACCCCTCCCTTCCCCACCCAACTCCACCTCACTCTTCATCCACGATCCAACGAAAGCATCCCCTTTACGCCTCCGTTGGTTGGTAGTGTCCATCTCTCTTCGTTCGGAGGGAAGAGAGCTAGCTAGCTACCTTTTCAGAGGGGCAGCAGCAGCAGCAGCAGCCTTGGAAAGGGAGGGCTTAGCTCCGGGACTGTCACTCGGTGATGGATGATTCTACCCCAACGCGATCAATTCGCCTACCCCGAGAGTGTACATGCCTCGAGCTAGAACTCACCCTTCGGCCTATGCTTACGGCGGGATATATAAGAGAGAGTGAGAAAGAAAAAGAAAGATAGGTGTGTGTGTATGTGTATATATTTTGTATATATATATTTTGTACGTATGTATATATATTTTATGTATATACACACAATATACAATATATATATATATATTTGTGTGTGTATATAGGTATAAGTATATATAGAGAAAAGGAAAGCTTTCTTTCTGATTCACTGGAAGACGATATTCCTCAGCGATATCTCGTTCCTAACGAGAAATTGAAAGAAATGGAGAAAGATTAAAGAGAGAAAAAGAAAAAGAAAAAGAAAAAAAAGGGAAAATCTTAGAACGAGCTATTTAATTCGACTCGAGGATTAAATTGTCCTCTTGAAATCAGAATCTTCCATGGTGTTAACGTTTATAATTTCGATCTATAAAATATTATCAGGGTTTGTTCTTTTTTAATCTCATTAGAGATCGTTTTGTTATGATAATAGAATATTTCTGAAGAATAATATTCGCATTTTATCGCGGACGTGTTGGATTTAAAAAGAACACTGTTAATGAGTGTGTATATACACCTATATATATATATATATATATGACTATCTGATTTAAACATATATTATATATAATCAGCTGATTTCTATTGTTATAGTTGGTCACGCATCGAGAACAGGTTCATTCAAAAAAGTTAACGAGATTTATCAATAGGCCTTTTAAATTATACACATTCAAATTATACTTATATTCTTATACATATATATTTTTCTTTAAAAAATATATGTATAATGTAATTATATCTATATATCTGTTTTTTTGAAAGCTTCTTTCATCTCTCTTTTTCTCTCTCTTTTAGTTATTTTACTCGGTACCATCGAGTTACTTATAAAAGTTTCTTCGAAAAAGTTAGCTCTATCCAAAGTCCCTTAATCGGCGATATTGCGTTTGCATAAATCGAACGAGCCCATAGAAGCGTAACAGTTTTCTCTGATAATTTATTTCCATTCCATGCTTCAATGGTAGGAAATTGTGAATAGAGTTAGAAAACGTCATTGGGAGTTTTATAAATAACTCACGTTGGGAATTGAGTTCTTTTTCTCTTTCTCCTATCTTTCTGTTTTCTTTATTCTTGTTTTCTCTCTCTCTCTTTCTTTTTCTCTCTCGTTTCTCTTCATTCTTTCCTTCTCTTTTCTTGCATTCGCATCGAGCAGGTATAAGTACTTAACCGTCAAACTTTTAAAGTTGCCATTCGAAAACAAAAAACGTGCACACACACACAAACGCAAACATATATCGGAGAATCGGGTTAAACGCATTTCAAGATATATTTTTCTATAGAATTTACTTTGCGATGTCTCTTTCAAATCGAGTATGTCTTTAAATCCCAAGTTCCAAGTGTAATAAAAACATTATATATCTCGGGGAAATCTGAATTTCGTCTGATATTCGTCGAGCAGACTCCAGAGACACACAGAAAAGAGAGAGAGAGAAAAAGAGAGAAAGAGAGAAAGAGAATTATACGTATTTAATGAGAAAAAGGAAAACCAACAACAAACAAAAAGAAAAAGAAAGAAATGAGATTAGCGATCGATCGACGTAGACAAAATGTAATCATAAGGGTAATAAGCTTCTAACGAATACGCAATTACTTATTCAAGCTTGTTATCTCTTCTAATGCGAGTGAAAACGACTCGCAGGTAGTCGTCATCACCCACCCCCGTTTTATATCCTCTCTTGCTTCTCGAAGGAAGAGGAAATACGTGACTCCAATGGTAATATTCGTTCTTCGAGATAGGATCGACGAAATTTATCAACGTTGAGAATTAAGAGACTCGATCTGTCTTCCACCCACTCGAACGATCCTCCATCATCTCTCTCTCTCTCTGTATCAATTTATCTATCTCTATCTCTCTCATGACATCCCTCAGTTGTACATCAACCCCATACTCATCCTCCGGCCATTGCCGATCGTACATACTCCACAACGCCATCTAATTTGCATAGTAAATTTTAATCAACCTAACCTCAAGCCTTAATACGTACATATGTAGATAGATTACATATATGTAAACGAAAATAGAGAGAGAGAGAGAGAGAGAGAGAGAGAGAGAGAGAGAGAGAGAGAGAGTGTATATATTACATGTATACATTATATATACATATATGTATATATACGTAAATATATATATACATACATATATATATGTATGTATACATATATATATATATGGATATATATATATATATATAAATCGTAGTAGCAGGGTGCTTCACCACCAGCACTAACACCACCCAACTCGTAATTACTTTCCTCTGCCGGTGCACGTTAATTCAAATTGCTTTCGAATTACCTAACGCCGTGTTGAGAGAGAAAGAGAAAGAGAATAAGAGAGAGAGAGAGAGAGAGAGAGAGAGAGAGAGAGAGAGAGAAGAGAGGAGAGGAGAGGAGAGAGAAAGAGGATGGAACAAGTGAGAGAGGGCTCTTTTCGAGACGCGCCGCGTAACAAGCTCGAGAATTACTCGCTTGGCTCTCCTCGACGCTCTCTGTGTGTACTCGGTTGCATTGCTTCAGGCTGCTCTTGCTCAGCTGGATTGCGTTCGTGGCCCGTACTTGCTAGACACGAGAAAGAGAGAGAGAGAGAAAAAACGAGATAGAACGACAGAGAAAAAAAAAAGAGAAAAAGAGAGAGAGAAAGAGAGAAAAAATTTTGCATGAACTAGGAGATGGCCAAAGAACTGAAACCGTCGAGATCCTTTGGATTATCGTACCCGACAAAAGATAACGGCGCTTATCGTGGCTCCCGGCACGAGGGAGAAAAAGGTTGCCTCTGAAAACTCACAGCCGTATTGTCGACAATTCCTGTCCCTTCTAGCAACACCACCGCCACTGCCACTGCCACCACTACCATTACCATCACCACCACCACCATCACCGTCACTACCACCACTACCAAACATCACCATCACTACTACTAACATCACCGGTTAAATCGCGAGCAATAGCCTCGTGTGGTACAATAGCGAGCACTATTCTACCCTTTCCTAACACTTTCTATCTCTTTCTATATTTCTCCCTTTCTCGTTTTATCTCTACCTACGTCAATTTACTTCTCTGAAAGCTTATGTCGATCGTATCATGAAATGAAAAGAGATAGGCCATGTTGATCGTAATCTAGTCTTTACGATTATTCTCATCCCTAACAAAATCCCTTCGTTCGTTGTTACGTATTATAGATAGTGTTGATAAGAGGATTTCTTAAAGAACTTCTAAAAGAGGAAAAGAGAGAGAGAGAGAGAGAAAGAGAGATTTCTGTATATGCGTTAATAAGATAAAGTTTCAGATAGAATGTTTCAGAAATGATAAAAATTTATTACGAGATTATGATGTGAAATTTGTAAAATATTGTTTACTCTGTAGAAAGAGAAAGAAAGTTTTATATACATCTGTTAATGGAACAAAATTGATAGAATAGACATTTCGTAAGAATGTTTCAATAGTAATTAAAATTCCTTAAATAGTTCTGATTGCTCAAAGCTTTAAGAATAATCGTTCATATTTTGTAACATTCTTCGTTACACGGAATATTGCAAAAGATTGTTTATTCTCTAGATAAAATATTAGGATCATTAGGAACCCTAGTTTGTCGTCCCTCCAAGTACGACCCGATCGAGGGGTGAACTGCCTCTCCGACCATCGTGTCTATGTTCCTTATCGATTCTCGATTACTACGAAATTGTCGGAGTAACGTACTCGAGTACGAATCGAAACGAATAAAATCGTCTCGAATACATCGAATTCGTCGTTTTCGAATAATTTGAAAAACGATTTTGAAGAAAAACAGAGAGAAAGAGAAAGGAGAAAGAAAGAGAGAGAAAAAAAAAGAGATCCTTCGTTTCAAACATAGTCTCTCACAACACAATCTCCTTCTCAACGTCGTCTTTACTAATTGGTGGATAAGAATCGCGAGAAACTAAGAAGAGGGAAAAACGTTTGTCAAAGGAGGGAAAGCTCTTACGAGTCGCCTTGAGCAATGGAAATATAACCCGAAGAAAAGTCGAGAAGTAGAAGTAGAAGTAGAAGTAGAAGTAGAAGAAGGAGAAAAGGAGAAGGAAGAGGAGGAGGAGGAGGAAGAAGAAAAAGAAAAAGAAAAAGAGAAAGAAAGAGGAGTATGAGTTCCGGAAGCCGGAAGAAAAGGAGTGTGCCTTTGATCTTTCACAAGGTACTCCCTTTTTCTTTTTCCTTTATTCTTTTCTTACCGAGGAACTTGGTTCGAAAGCACGTGTATATGCACATATGCATATACGAATGCATATACGTATATATATATATACGTATATATATGTATGTATGTATGTATGTATATATATATATGTGTCTCGATCAAAAGAAAAACGGAGATCGTGATAACACTTACTTAGAAGAAGACGAAAAAGAAGAAGAAGAAGAAGAGGAGGAAGAAGATCACACAGAAGTACACACAGTTCTTCGTCACTGTTTTCCAACTTTGATGATGATGATAATGATGATGGTGGTGGTGATAATGGTGATGATGAGAAGATGATAAAGATACCGCTGTTGCTGTTACTATTGGGTGTTGCTGTTGATTCCTTTCTTCTCACACACAAGTTCGCAGTGGAAACTATATAAACTCGTATCCCCAGCGGCGCGTGTTTCGGTCACTCGCGCTTATATGTAAATGAAACGTAAAGTAGGAGAGAAAAAGCCGACGAGAAGAAGAACAAGGGATAGATAATAATATGAATAATAAATAAGGAGAAAAGAATTAGATGAAATTAGTTCTACTTGACAAACGATAGCAGAGCAGTCGGGGAAGGGGGGAGGTGGGCGAGGAATTAGTTATAAGAGAGAAAGAGAGAGAGAGAGAGAGAAAAAAGAGAGAGAGAGAGGGATGATATCGGTTAATCTCAAAACAATAATAACAATAACAATAATAATAATTAACGAAACAAAAGAAAAGGAAAATAGAGACCGAGAAAAAGAAGATAAATTATTTTGTACCGGGCACCTTGGCACTTAGTGGTCGCTCGTATATATATCGTCTTGGTTAACCTTGAAAAGGCAGCCCGGTAGCGACGATACGCGAGGCTGTTTTGGGTGGCGTGCTGGTGCTCTGTTGAGAGCGTGACTACGAAGGCGCCGTCTTATGGCGTTCGTGAGAACCAAGAGAAATCGATAGACCGCCGGCGCTCTGGCACATGCGTGTAATCTCCTCCCTCCTTTTTCTCTCTCTTTCTTTCTCTCTCTCTCTCTCTCTCTGTCTCTCTTTTCTCCCTATTTCTTTCTATCTTATTCTCCTTTTCCCTTACTCATAGTGCGCGGCAGACCACGAGTCAGAGCTCCACCGAGTAGTGTAGGTGGACGAGGTGGAGGAAGAAAGAGAAGAAGAGGAGAAAGAAGAAGAAGAAGAAGAAGAAGAAGAGAAGAAGAAGAAGAAGAAGAAGGGTTCTAGACGACGCTCCCCAAAGTAATGGGAATTTCTTTTCCGTTTGCACCCTCTTCCACCTCCTCCATCCTCCAACATCATCCTCGTCCATCGAACCCCGCGTCTCGTTTTCCACCCTTCTTCACTTCTTTTGCTTCTCCTTCGTTTCTCGCAACGTGTTCCTTTATTCTTTCTTTTCTTCTATCCTTCTTTTTCTTCTTCTTCTTCTTCTTTTTGTTCTTTTTCTTTTTTCTCTTGCTCTCCTCCTATTCCTTCGACGCTCAGCTGCTCTTGGAAACACCCTTGCAACGTACTCACTCGACATGGCTTTCTTTGGCAGCGTGTTGCTACTGAACCCGGAATGGCTTGTAAGACCAATAAGAAAAAGATGGGGAATGTATATCGATGAGAGATAGCTAGACAGATAGATAGGAAAAGATAGAAAGAAAGGGAGAAAGAGAGAAAGAGAGATTGGTCAATACAGAGGAGAGATTCCTCATACGTGGAAAAACCTAAAGTTTACCTTTCATCTTATTCCCCGAAAAAATTCTCACCACGGTCGGCTTATCCTCGGAAATGCCAAAAATTGCCATTCGCGGGGGTAACTACCCTTTCGGAAACCCTTCGTCTTCACACGTGTTTTCCTGCGAACGTGAGGAGTCCATCGATTGCTCTTTTTTCAAGAGAGAGAGAGAGAGAGAAAGAGCAAATAAAAACTTTGCGATTTTGACGATTTTAAAGAAAAAAAAAAAAGAGAGAGAGATAGTATCAAATTGTAGAATGAAATTATTTCAACGTTCTTCGTAGAAGCATGTCTATTAAATATCGATGATTAGTTTTAATAAAAAAATATAAATCGATGCCATTCGATAACTCCTATCCTAAAATTTGTTTCATTTCGATGAGAATAACAGAGGCTAGACGGGATTTAAACGTAAGACAAACACGAATAAACCTGGCTGGATAAAGTCCAAGAAATTTATCGTTTGGAAGTAGTGCTGTTGGTGCTGGTACTGGTCCTGGTGCTGATATCGATACTGAATGCTGATATGCTGGTGGTGGTGCTGGTGATGCTTCCTCGCTACAGGCAATCATTGCTAAGATAGCGTTGTAAATTCAACTCGATTTAAATTCAATCGCATTTATAGGGATATATGTTAGCTAATAAATTTTTCACTAAAACCAGAGAAAATCCATGGTTTAGGAATATTTTTGGATAACGTAGGATATCTAAATGTATGTAGGTATATATATATGTATGTATCTACGTTAGAGAGTAGAGTAGATATGTATCTAAGTATGTGTGTAAGTATGTGCGTTAACTGCTCGTGAAAGCATCGATCGATACGCCTCGACGACGCGTACGAGAATGGAAAAGTCAAGAGACGAGAGTTCTCCTTCGAAGATCGTAGCTTCGTTCGTTCGTACAGAAAAACAGACAGACAGACAGACAAAGAGAAAAAGAGAGAGAGAGAACGTGTCATTTCGAAGTAAGATTTTATCTTTAGATATTACTCGAACTGTGCTTCGAAGTTCGCTCGCCGATCAATAAGTTTTTAAAATAGAAACTTCCTCGAAGATCAATGACTCTTCAAGAGGATATTTCTTAAAGAATTATTTCATCAAAATTACATATACAATATAACGGGTGAGCTGGTACTTTTTTCTTCTTTCTCTCTTGTTGTTTTTTTTTTATATTAATGACATCTAATTGTTCTCGATAACAAAGATGGTTCTATTTTTTGATAAAAGAAAATTCGAGATTAAAACTGTTTCATTTTGCCCGGCTCATAACATAACAAAATTTTTTATTTTTAATTCGATGGAGATATGTACGTGATCGTGATTGTAATTGTGACTGTGATTGTGATTGTGATTGCGTCTTGTCTATAGAATTCTGTACGATTCCATTCGATTTTATTCGATCCTGTCATGTGTATCGAAAAATCAGTACGATATATATTTTCAATATTTATTGAAATAATATTTTTCTAACAAATAAATATTTGTTCTCTCTTATATTTTCTATTTGCTCTAAATTTTTTCGTTTGTACAAGATATGTTTAATATCGCGCGGGATGGAGATTGGATTAAAAAAAAAAAAAGAAAGAAAGAAAAAAGAAAAAAAAGTCAAAAAAAGTCGTTCGTTTCTTTTATTTTTTTTTTCGTTTAAAATGCCATTACAAAAATTATGAAGATTTCTATTTGAAATAAAAATAAGTGATAATACTGTTACGTTTTCCCCCCAAAAGAATCAAACAATTTCTGGAAAGAAACTTCGATTTACAAAAATGCGTTATTGTACTCGAGGTATTTGGGTGTAACAAAAGAAAATAAATAAAAAAGAAAAGAAAAGAAAAGAGAAAAACTCACCCTGCATATGTGTATGTACTTATATACGGTAAAAAAGTAAACGTTCTGCCGGACGAGATCGAATCGACATTTATCGCGTGATAGCGATCGAAATAAACTTCTTGTGCGTTGAGTCGAGATAAAAATCGAATATACAAAAAAATTTACACGAAGTTCTTCAGCCGAATAATTTTCTGATGGACGGAAGGACCAAAGGCAACTAGTACGTATTCGTTCACAAGATATTTCGAATTTTGCATGAGGAAGAGAAATATATAAAAAAAAAGAAAAAATAAAAAGAAAGAAAGAAAGAAAGAAGAAAAAGAAAATAAAAACAAGAAATGACAAGGTGCTCTCTCTCTCTTTCTCTTTTTCTCTCTTTTTTCTCAGTGAACGATTGGAACATTGCCAAAGCTGCGTCTTCGAATGGAGTATCTGCTGATTCTTGCCAGAAAGAGATTTTGCATCGTGCTTTTAAAGCTCCGGAAGCGTAATGGCGCGGAATCGGCTAGCGTCGCTGCTGTAAAATCTTCTTCTTTTCTGGTCCTGCCAGTGTAAGGTTAAAGTCTCTGAGAGTACTTCTCGAGCAAAGATCATAGTAAAAATAGTCCAAAAAAAAAGAAAAGAAAAAAGAAAGGAAGTAATTTCTCCTATTCTCAGAAAAACGCGTCCTTCAACCATAGAACGCGTCTCCACCATAACAAAATGATTGATCAACTTGTATGTAATTTGATCAAGTTATAGATATTATATATAAATCATAAATATTATGAATGAAAATATTACGAAATAGATACTATATATGAAAATATTTATATGTAGTATTTACAGATACTATATATAAATATTTTCATAAATATAAATAATTATGCATTAAGAATTATGATTAGGATTGATCGATGATAATATACCGAGTACATTATATTACCTATCTATCTATTATAATTCATTATAAATATCAAGAAATTTCTTTGAAATATTCGAATAATAATTTAATGATCAAAAACAATTATTTATATATATATATATATATATATATATATATATATATCGATCCAATAAAAAATGAATAATACATCCTCGAGTAAAATTCTTTAACGATATCGCTAAATCTAGAAACATTTAACAAGATCACTCGTTACTCTAGAACCTTTCTAAGAGACTTTCTTAACTCGTGAGAAAAAGCAAAAAAAAAAAAAAGAAGAAAAAACGAAAGAAAAAATAAAAAAAAAGGAAAAAAAAAACACAAAGAAAAAGAAAAGAAAAACAGCTCGTCTTAGTTCGTTAATTCTGAAAACGTATCGAAACGAAGACCTTCCGTGCTTTAAAATGTACGTACTTTACGAGTATTCCTAGCAAATTCGAGGCACGGAATTGTCGTTGCCCGGCGCTCGAGTGTATAAAACGAGAGTAAAGGAGTAAGAGAGAGATGAAGATAGATAGATAGATAGCTAGATGGATAGAGAAAGAGAGAGAGAAAGAGAGAGAGAGAATGAAAGAGAGAAGGAGGGAGGATACGGAGGGTAGAGCAAGATAGAAAGAGGGAGTGAAAGAGAGAGAGAGAGAGAGAGAGAGAGAAAGAGAGAGTGAGGGATTTAGAAGCAGGGTGCAGGTTTCATGGTGTCATGGCAACACCCGTCGCGATAGAAAACGCCTTTGGCTCCCTTTGCCATTGCCAACGCGCGCTACATCCAAGAGAAAGAGAGAGAGAAAGATATATATATATATATAGAAAGAGAGAAAGAGGAGAGAGAGTGTACGTGGCTCTCGTACTTCGTGAGAGAGAAGTCCGATCGAGGTTAACGGCGGCTCCTTCAAAAGAAGAGAATCGGCCGTTCGATCGACTTTTCTATATACCCCTCTTCCCTCCTTCGACTAACCTCCCCCTTCTTTCACCCTTTTACATTCTTTTACCATCCCTCTTTCCACTCGCTACTTGGCCGTCTTATCTAAAACTCGTTAAAATCATAGAGAAGAATGAAACATAATAATGATCGTATTTTTTTCCCCCCCAAAAGAGTAATACCTGGCATTGATCCTCTTTCTTTCTTTCTTTCTTTCTTTTTTCTTTTTTTTTTCTTTCTTTTTTTTCTTTTCAAATGTCGTAATCATCGCAGAGAATAGAAGAAGAAGGGTGAACTCGGAGATATCTACAATATCGTATAATATATACGAAATTTATTCTAACACATCGTCCTATTAAATGTCTACTATAATTGAAGAGAATATCTATCTAGCTGGGTCCCTACCTACCTACCTGTTACCTGATTCTGCTTTAACAAATTGAACGGATTATTACACAAAGAAGAAGTTGAAAGTTGGCACGAGCTCGCGTACTTCGTTATCCTAACGAGATCCTACTATATAGTATGTATTATACGTCATAAGAGTAAATACTTACTTCGTTACTTATGTACGTATCAATGTGTACCCTTTGAATTAGAAAAGTATTAAAAGTTTAGGAGGAGTAAAGTCTTGCGAGTTTCACTTGACTTTCATAGAATTTATATCAATGGAAAGAAATATTTTACTTTTTGTACGATAAGCGGAGAATACTATAGAGAATGGAAAATCTGATGGAATTAAAAGGAATATGTTGGTAGCTAGGTAGCTAGGTAGCTAGGTAGGTAGGTAGGTAGGTAGGGTAAGTAGGTAGGATGATGTATACACGAAACATGCAAAAACCGAACATTTATAATTCATCTGAGGGGGAAGAAAAGAAAAAAGAAAAAAATAGGGAAAGCATTGGAGGAAATTAGGTGTGTGTATATAACGAAATATACTTGGATAGGAGGATTTAACGTCGGGAGATACGACATCATAGACGTGTCTGCGTCTCTTCCCTTTTCTATGTGTATACACGGGAAAACACCACTTTACGCCACTTGGAGTAATCCTTGGTAATAACGACGTCGTCGCGACTTTGAATGGACGATTTCTCTCTCTCTCTCTCTCTCTCTTTCTTTCTCTTTCTCTGTCTCTCTCACTCATTCTCTCTTTTTCTCGACGAATCATAAAACTGTAAGACCACCAGGAACACCACTCCATCTTCGTTACTAGACGGATTTACACCGTACACCGAGTCGACTTATTATTTTGTCATCATTTAATGTGATATATCCCAGTTCGTATTTTATTCTTCAAACCTTTTCGCGAACGTGTAAAATGCAATTCATCTTTTACTTCAATAATGATAATAATATTAATGATAATAATAATAGTAATAATTAAAACGAAAAAAGAAGAAATACAGAAAGAATGTTAAATTAGTCTAAGGTCTCTGTCGAGACAGAACTTTCTTCTTTCTCTCTTTCCTTTCCTTTTTCAATTTTAAAGATCAACAAAGTATTTTTTTATTTCCCTTTTTTTTTTTTTTTCAATAAGAACTAAAATTAGTAATTACAATGATACGTGTTTTTAATTGGCAAGTAGAACGAATCGATTCACTTCAGTATTCGATTAATACGAAATGAGATACGATGACGAGTTATTATTAGCGATCAACGAGAAGAGGATGACGATAGTAACGAACGCAAATTGTCATCGTGCGTGTTGGCGAGAATGCAATTTTCCTCGATGAAATATTCAAAGGAATTTCTCGTGCGTAGTGCATGACTTCAAATTGAAATTAACTCTTTTTGTTTGTCTCTCTCTCTCTCTCTCTATTTTTTTTCTTTTTTTTTTCTTTATCTTTTACGATTTCGAATAGAAAATTTCGTTTTCGTACAGATATGCACGACGGGTGTCGGTGTGTTTTTTCTTTCCTGTTTTTTCTTTTCCTTTATCTTTTATTTTTCTTCTTTTTTTCGTATTTTTTTTTTTCTTTTACGAGACATAAAGGAGAACGTAAACTTTGCTAAGGAATAATAAAATTTCACGATTCCTCTCGTCGTACTTTACTCTCAACCAAACAATAACGTAGTCGCCGTCTCGTCGACCCGTACAAGTCTACTATCCGTCTTATCTTTTGGATATAGTATAAAAACGTCTCGCGTGCTAGCACTTTCCTTGCTACATCCATCTTTCGTTCGGTAATCTCATGTTTTCGAAAAAGAAAAAAAAAAGAGAGAGAGAGAAAGAAGAAGGGAAAGAAAGATAAAAGGAAAAAATTGGACGAGTTCCGAATAACAAAAACAAACGTGCGGATAACGTACGTTCGTTTAATTGGTTAAAAAAATAAATAAAAAAATAAATAAAAAACAAGAAAGAGAGAGAGAGAGAGATAGAAATGAGAAGGAAACAAATAAGGCCAAATAAAAAAAGAAACATTGAATAGATCAAATGAATACAATATAAAACATAGAAATATGTAAAACCAAAATGTATGGCGGAAGTGAACGTATAAGAAGAATACATAGAACGAATGAATGAAACATATATCAAAATCGAAATTCATTTGAACGAATTCATCAATTCGTTTCATTCGAAACGAATTCGCTTCAATAAATTTTGATTTTTATAGCCAACCTCCGATCGATATTTTTTCTCTCGTATCGTACATGTATGAATAGGTGTTGTATCGTACATATATACGTATGTATATATGTGTATATGTGGGGATGTGTGTGTGTATAAGAGAGATAGCAGATGAAAGATATTTCGTCTTGCGCCGACACTCCAGCGAAATTTTCAATTTCGAATATATGCAAGAGGGCACGTGAGCGAACGAGGCGACCGAGCGAATGGAGGCGCTCGTGCGCGCGCACGTCGGCTGCGCTTCGAAAATCTGAATTGCAAATCCGAACGCAATTAAAAGTGTATCGGGCAGGCGTTAGCAGAGTGGTGGTCAGAAACGCGTTGTTCGTAGCCTCCTAGCGCGCTCGGCAAAGCTCGAATCAGCAATTAAGGCGAAAACATTATATAACGAATCGATCCGTGGGAATAAAAATAAAAAGGAAAAGCCTAAAAGAAGAAAAAAAAAAGAAGAGAGAAGAAGAGAGCGAAAAAACAAATAAATAAATAAATAAATAAATAAATGAAAATGAAAAAGAAATGTAACATAAAAAAAGTCTACAGTCACGAGCCTCCCCTCCCTGCGTCCCTCCTTCTTTATTTTGAATTAAACGAAAGAGGAGAAAAATGAAAAAAGGGAAAGAAAGAAAAAAACGATAAATATTTAAAAAAAAAGGAAAGAAAATTGGAATAGTAGATGTACGTACGTCGAAAGTGCAACGATGCGCTCGTAAAATGCGCTCGCATTTGTATTTGATTAATTGCATAATATGATTAAATAAAAAAAAAAGAAAAAGAATAAAGATTTGATTCAAAAAAAAGAGGGGGGGGGTAGAGAGAGAGAGAGATCGGAAAATAAAAAAATATTGGTACATGAGCGTAATTTCTTTTCCCCCGAGGATATTTCAAGCGTGAATTACGTGATTCGATGAACGGATGTTACAACGCTAAATTCAACTTGAATTATTTTCCGTACGCAACGGAATGCCTCTTGACATCGTCGCAAACACCATCGCGTACGATTTAATCGGTCGTGTTCAGACGTTGGATCGATTTACATGTATTTCGAGAGTAGTAGACGTTGACAGAACGACAAGTTGCGTGATGTGTATGCTAAATACGAAAGATTGTATATGTAAGTGCGCCTGTATATGTATATACGTATGTATGTGTGTGTGTGTGTGTTGTATATAACTCGTACGTTCCATTCCATATACAGAGTTCTCCGAACGAAATTCATCGCTTTACGGTGTATAAATTCACTCTAATTACGTTCAAAGAATTACATGCAGGCAAAGTCAAACTTTTCGTCGGTCGGTAAAATTCGAAAGAGAGAGAAAGAGAGAGAAGAGTTTTAATCCCATTCGTGCGACTCGATATTTTCGAAACGATGACTATATCTATTAGACAAAGAAATAACTTCTAATAATGTTCTACGAGAGGAAAAAGCATTAGCACGTTAATAACTTAATTCGAGTTTATCGTTGAAAATTTAATGGACTTTCTCTGTCTAGGTATATATCTGTGTGTCTGTTCATAAAGCATAAATAAAATTATATATAATATAATTATATGTATATATATATATATATATATAAGTTTGAGAAGCTTTGAACATTCTATTAAATTGAAAAGCATCGCGTTTCCTTCGTCTCTACTGCTATCAGAATGACGTTCATATTAGTGGAGCTTCTCCCTTTTAGATATCGTCTTATAATATCGTTAAGCCGAGCATGAACTTTCATTAACCTGGAAAATATATTATAAAAGGGGAGAAAAATTATCGATATTAATATATCGAAGATCAAAATGGAAGAATCTATACTAAATATTCTTTCCTCGTATTTATAGAACAAATCAAAGCAGTAGAGAAAAGCAGAGATAGAGAGAAAGAGAGAGAGAGAGAGAGAGAGAGAGAGAGAGAGAGAGAGAGAGAGAGAGAGAGAGCCAATACATTGACCCATTTTTACGATCCACACTCACTTGCTTTTATCTCTTAAACGATTAAAAGGGAACATGGTAAACATAAACCAAGCGTAAATTAGGTAACTTTAGAACATTAGAGACGATAAAGGACTGATCCAGATCATTGAATCGAACGGTTGATCGATCTATCGAAGGCACGATCTTTTCTTAAAGTATTTCCCCTCTTGTAATTAGGCTATCTATTATCGAAGATCACTCATAAAACTATATATATATATATATAGACATAATATATATATATATATATATACATGCGTGCGTGCAAGCGTGTATATGTATATGTGCGTACGTGTATGCTCTCGAACGTGATGGCGTTAACAATCGTGAGTAGCGGCGATAATGACGGCTTGGTTTTCAATGATAGCTTTCGAGACCAGATTTCGTTCGTTAAAAATGTAATTGATGATGATAGTGCAAAGAAAGAAAAAAAAATGTGTACGAGAGAGAAAGAGAGAGAGAGAGAGAGAGAGAGAGAGAGAGAGAGAGAGAGAAATGAGAAGGCGATTAAATTGTTCTCTCTGCTACGAATGTCATTATTATTCTACGATCTTTCTGTTCTTCTTTCTTTTTTTCTTTTTATTTCCCCTTCTCTCCCCTCTGCCAACATCACCACCCCTACTCTTTCTTTCTCGTTCCCGATCTTTCTCATCGATATGGCGTAATAATTTTTTTTCCCAACTAACACGCCACGAAACAACAAGCAAACTGATTTTGCGTTCTCTCTTCCTCCCTCTCTCTCTCTCCCTCCCTCTCTCTCTCTCTCTCCTTCTCTCTCTCTTTCTCAATTATTTCGAAGCGATCGGGAGGCAAATTCATAGCGAGTAGCCAATTAAAATCGATTAAAAGTCTATGAAACCAGGAACGAGGAAGGTTCACGTTCGAATGGCGATTTCTTTTCCTTTCTTTTCTTTTCTTTTCTTTTCTTTTCTTTTCTTTTCTTTCTTTCTTTCTTTCTCTCTTTTTTTCTGTTTCTTTTTTTTTGATTCAATGTTTTCTTCTCTCTTTTTTTTTTCTTTTCTTTTCTTTTTTCTCTTGGTTTCCTTCTTTCTTTCTTTTTTCTTTCTTTTTTCTTCTTTTATTTTTTTCTTTTATTTATTTAACCACGTTACCATGTCTGCTATTTACGCTTGAATAATATTTGAATAATCCACTATATCGAAAAACGAAGTAGGTATTATTATTGATGTAACGTATTTAATCTCTGACCGTAATTAGCTAGTAGAAACCAATATCAAATATATTAATGAAAAACCATTCAACGCTTACACCATTATTCAAATAAAGTAAAATTCAAAATCCGGTAATTAAGTTAATAATTTTAGTTAAGTTTTTCCCCTGTCGAAGGTACGTTGCTAATTAACAGAAGTGAACGATACATATAAATATAAATATACATAAATATATATATATATATATATATATATATATATATATATATGAAATATATCGTTCGTTTCTTTTATCCATAAATCATTTAAACGAGTCACTACGATGACCACGAAAGTGATCTAAGTAAAAGACTTAAAAAAGAAAATTCATTTATTGCTTAATTCATATAAGTGTCATACGAATTACGCAATGAACGAATTGTCACTTCTCTTTTCTTTGTTTATTTAATTTTCTTTTTTATTTAGACCGCTTTCATAATCGCCTACTTGTATGTCAAATTTTATTATTATTATTATTATTATTATTATTATTGTATCTTTTCATTTTACTTCTTTAATAAATAATTCGAAATATTTTTCGCGTGAAATAATACCGCGTGAAATCATCGGACAAATCATAGAGAGAAATCTTGAAAAAATTGTATGCAGAGTTTACGAAGCATACTTTTTTTATCAAGTATATTCGCTCGGGATGAGAGAGAGGAAATGCATTCGAGAAACGACGGAATCGATGCATTTCCCGTATTCGATGGCCCATTCGATATAGGTATATATCGCGAATGATTCTCCGAAAAAACGACAGTGAAGGAGCAAGCATAAAAGGGGTTGAGAGAACGTCGACGATAGGGAATCATTCGAATGGAAAAAAAAATGTGCATGGTCATATCGGTATAGAAGCATAAAGGTATAAGCTACATTGTCGAATGTGCATATATACGTAACACCGCCTTATACGTGCATTTTCGTGTATATATGCACGCACGTGTACGTACGTATGCATGTATACATGCATAAATGCATGGATACATGTATATTATTAGTACGTACGTAGTATCGGCACGTTGAGAGTACCGGTACAACTTCTAATTCCAACATTTTCGTCGTGTTTTTTTCCGTGATACGTTATGCCGGAGGATATAAAATGCATAAATGCAACCTCGTAAGATTGAAATAGAAAACTTGCTAAGCGAACTTTAATACAGTTTTTAAACTTTTTTTTCCAACCCACGAGAAAATAGAAAAGATCGTACGAGATATAATACGGTTATATACCGACTCGAGAATTTATATTAAAAAAAAAAAAAAAAAAAAAAAAAAAAGGAAACGTCTGAGTACCTTCGGGGTGTTTTTCTCTGTTTTTTCTTTTTTGTTTCCATTTCTTTTTTCTCTGCGCTTCTTTTTTTTTACTCCCCCAAATATTACACTTACGACGATAAATATGTCTTCGTGAAAAAATACTAATTATCGTTTTCTGGAATAGTTTTTCTTTTTCTCTTTTTTTTCTTCTGGTCGGGGGAAAAAAAAAAAGAAAAGAAACAAAGTTCCCATCGAAATAACTTAAAAAATAGTACGTCCTGTATATCAAACTCCATAAATCGAAATCATCCAAACTACATAAATCTTGATTACTACAAAAACACGGAAATAATAAGAAAGAATCCAGATTATTTTCTTTGTAGAAACGATTATAGATTTATAGTAGACTAGTAGGGGCCTTGTTAGAAGATTTTATAATCTCGACGAAAAATTTACATCCTTTTTTCCCCCCTTACCCCATACTCCCCTTTTTTCCACTCTCTATCCTTCTCAACGACCCTCAACATTTTCTCATGGCAAATGTTTCTACTTTTTTCCTTATTTCTTTTCGTTACAAACATTTATCTACTCGTCCTCCGAAAACGAATAACTTATTAATGCATTTACTCACGTAGTAAAGGGCAGAGGCGACGATATTTGGACGATGCTCTCGACAGTTTTATATAGAGAAAGCCTTGAAAATAATCCGGCTGGTTGGATCGACATCCTACTGTTTGTTATTCCAACAGTTACTACCAGTGACAGTCTTGTGAATAAAGTGGATACAGAAGTTCTCCTCACGATGCGCCTTTAGACTACAAACAGAATTTAAAATTGTCGTGTTAAATCGGTAATGCCACTGAAATCGTTTTATTTATTCTTCTATCACCATTCTTCTTTTTTTTATTTTTATTTTATTATTATTATTACTATTATTATTATTATTATTATTATTATTATTATTATTATTATTATTATTACATCTTTTTTTTAATAACCCTTCGCTCGCCTAAGTATCCATAGAAAACGGAGTCTATCATTTTTATTGATTTTTTTTTTTTTTTTAATGTTAAAAACGATTAAATTATTTATTATTTCTCGAGATATTTTCTTTTCTTCTTTTTCTTTCTCCTTTTTGTTAATTTCTAATCTCAATAATAGAAACGAATGTTTATACTTAGTCAAGCAAAGGCCTTAAACTAAGCGCGGTAACCAAAAACCACGAGACACACGTGTTTAGTTCGCAGAGATATTGTTTTTCTTTCCAAACCTCTGAAACGGTTATTCTAGAGAGGGGTTTATCTTCTCTCGTTGCTTGTTATATCTCGAATCCGTAGCTATCTCTACGAAATAAATTCGTGTAAAATAATTCGAGAAATCTCCTTGAAGTACGTTGAATTAACTTAAATATATAGTGGCTTAAACAAACGTCATACGTTATATACTCATTGTATGCGATTTAAAATAATATCAAATTGTAAATAACGATACTATTTCTACGTATAAAAAGAAAAAAGAAAAAAATAATACGTATATAAATAATATAAATAAATATATATAATGCGCGCGCACACACACATACATTTTCGCGGGCGAGCGAACGAAGTCTTTCCTTTTTTTTTCTAAACATTTTCACCCTCCTACCCCTATTCCGAATTTCATCCCAGAAATCCCACAGAAAAGTCTCCTACCCTTTACAAATCCGTATCACATGGTGTAATACGTACACGCTCGTCCCGTTCGGAGATTACACCCATGAGATAGATAAAGCGAACGAGAAACACAGATAGAGACAGAGACAGAAAGACAGAGAGAGAGAGAGAGAGTGATAGAGAAAGAGAGGGTGGTAGACAAGCGTTCGAAAGCACTTATGGCTTGTGTCCGGTCGAAAGCACGTTCGCGCAGGCTCGCATCGACGAAACACGAATTCCGACACGCTCGATACAACGAGCTTCACGATCGTTCTCTACCAAATCGAGCTTGACGATAAGTAGATAGGATACAACGAGGATTATGTCGTTAGAAAATTACAAAGAAAAAAGAAAAAGTAACAAAGGGTACAAAGGAAGAAACTTAAAGAAGAGAGAAAGAGAGAGAGAAATAGAAATAGAAATAGAAATAGAAAGAGAAGGAAAAAAAGGAGAAAGAAAGAATTAGAGAGAGAGAGAGAGATGGAAAGAAAACGAAAAAAGACAGAGAGAGAGAGAAGAGTCTAGAGAACCTAGATGCACCTTCGAAAAGGTAAAAAGAGTTAAAGGTAAGGCTTTGAATATTAAGTTAACGAAGCCGGTTGGAGCTTTGATACGCACGGACCGAGTTGTATAATTTTTAATTACTAGAAAGAGCTACAGCTGGGCTCTCTTTTGCTTTCCCTCTCTCTTTCTCTTTCTCTTTTTCTTTTTCTTTTTCTTTTTCTCTCCTCTCTCTCCCTCTCTTTCTCTTCTTTTTCCACAACGTATTCACGCAGGCTACTGTACCTACGTATACATACGTTCGCCTCTATTTCGTGCATTTATCGCACTCCATGTGGTGCCGCCTTTAAATACTCCAAACGTAAAGCGAATACGCGAACGAAATACGCGAGCACGGTCACGTCGCGCAAATTCTCTGTCTCTCTCTCTTTCTCTCTCTCTCTCTCTTTTTCTTTCTTTTTTTCTTTCTCAATGATTTCTTGTCGAACCAACTTGTCCTCTCTCTCTCTCTCTCTCTCTCTCTCTCTCTCTCTCTCTCTCTCTCTCTCTCTCTCTCTTATTTGTGTATATGTGCACCTGTTTCTCTTTCGAAAAGAAGAAAGGACGTGTATAACTCTATGTATACGTACATACGTACGTAATACCTATATGCATTGCAAAAGGTACGTAATGTAATTTATGCGTTTCGATTCGACGAAGTTGGAGTCTTTGGAGCCGTTTAAAACGACGATTCGTGTGTTATAGGAAAGCGAAGCGGAAACGAAACGAAACGAAACGAAGCGAAGCAGCTCCTTCGCTTAATTCGGATATCTCTCTTTCGCATGCTGATGGATGTAAATGCCGTTAGACGTTTAACGTTCGACGATTTCCAACGATTCATCATCATACTCCTTTCGTGTGATCCTTAACGAGCTACGCTTCAAAGTCGAAACGAGAATGCGGGAACATTTTAAAAGGTCGGATATATGGATGATTATGAAAAAAAGATAAAAAGAAAAGGAAAGGAAAAAGAGAAAATGAAAAAAGAAAAGAAGAAGATGACGACGATGACGACGATGATGACGATGACGATCAAGGAGAAGATGAAGAACGAAAAAAAATACACACACGTTTATGTACCTATACGTATATACAAAAAAAGCCACACTTCTTTCGAGTTCGTTCTTTCAAAGATATTCTTACGACGTATCTAACGTTTCATCGTTTTTCTAATTGAAAAATTCTCTAATCGGTTTCTGAAGTAATTAAATATTATATAAAGTAAATTATATATGGTTATATAAAATAATCATTTAATAGTAAATCGTATTAATATTGGATAGATTTTGAATAAATTTTTATAAGTCGCTAGTAGTAAAAGATACTCATATAAGATATATATATATTAAACGGAGTGCCCATATCGATTCACAAATCGAGGGATCTCTCTGTATTTGATCACGGCACACACAGAAGTCTTGCTTTAGGCGGATTCATATGTCCCGCGGAGTAACGTAATACTATGCTCTCTTATTTGCTATGTGCGTCAGAAGGTCCCTTTGAGATTTCGATTTCCGACCAATATCATTCCCCGTACGCAAGGAAGATCTCACAATGGTAAAAGAAAGTCGACTATCTCGAATTTTTTTTTTATTATTTTACGGACGATATCGATCGGTCTTAATATTATCTATTATTTCTACGAACCTATTCCATTCTGCATTTTGATAACGTCGTTTAAAAAAAAAAGAAAGAAAAGAAAAGAAAAGAAATTATTTATAAAAATAATATAAAAAAGAAATAATATATATATATATATATATATATATATATAGATTTCTTTATGTTTAAATATCTTTAAGAAATTATTCTCTATGATCTCTTATTCGTTTACGTACACATACACATATATATAGAGAAAGAGAGAAAGAAAGAAAGAGAGAGAGAAAAAGATACACGAACACATCCCAACAGAATCTTTTGGACGAAATACGCCCTTTAATTTCAAACATCTACCAGTAATTCTCGCGTCACGAGCTTGAAAAGTCTATACTACTGTAAAACGAGTCTATCTCTCTCTCTTCCTCTCCCTCTCTCTCTCTCTCTTTTTCACTCCTTTTGGCCCCTTTTCTGCCATTTTCTTTCGTTGTCGGCGTTACGCTAGCAAGCCTTGAAAATTCACAGTTCCGGTACCGAAGAGAGAATTCTCGCAAGGCAAAGGTGGATTAAGGGATTAAAGGATACGTGCCGGGCCTTTTGACGTTCTCGTTCACTTTTCTCTTTCTCTCTCTTTCTCTCTCTCTCTCTCTCTCTTTCTATCATCTATCTTTCTCTTTCTCTACTCTTACCATTTCTCTTCTTTACCCTTTTCTCGCCCTTCGTCTCTCCATCTCTTTCACACACGTTGCCTGCTGCGACACGAGCGTCACTTCCAAAACGTTTCTCTCTCTCTTTCTCTCTTTTTTTCTCTCTTTTTCTCTTTCTCTGTCTTTTTACAGTTCTTACTACGACCTCTTTCTTCCACACACTTTTCCCACACAAGTTTACAACGTGTGTCCTTATACGGCTGCTGTTCGTCGAATTTCATCTCTCTCTCTCTCTCTCTTACAAACCCATAGCTTTCTTATTCGTTTTCCCTTTGAAACCAGCTTTTCTCCTCGAATCGGTTTTGCTTCGTTCCTAACGCAAAATGTTAAACGTGCTCGACTCTCCCGAGCCTGGGACTTCCAATGACGCTTCTTACCATTTGTATACCACCATCAGAGGTTAATGAAAGGTCGAGAGTAAAGATAGAAAAAGAGAGAGAGAGAGAGAGAGAGAGAGAGAGAGAGAGACTTTGATAGAGAGACTTTGGTAAATATTACAAACTCGTAATACTACTTAATGTCGCTTTTTTTCTCCTTTTTTTTTTTCTTTTTTTCTTTTCCTCTTTACATCGACTACGACGAACGAGTTTGTCCTTTTGTTTAAAATCGAGGGAAAGAGAAAAAGGAAAATGAAAAAGTGAGGTTCGTAAAAAGAAAGGTTCGTAAAAAGAAAGATTCGTAAAAAGAAATGTTCGTAAAGGCACAAATGTTACGTTCTCTCACGATCTGAAAATGTAGTTTAAAAAAAAAGAACGAAGAAGAAGAAATAGAAAAGAGAGAGAGAGAGAGAGAGAGAGGAATCGTAGACTAAAAGAAAGAGAATATATAAATTATGTATCGGGTAGAACGAACAAATTCTGTCCTTTCAAACGCCAAAACGTAATCAAATCAATCGATATGCGAACGAATATACCTTTGATCTCAAAGAACTTCTCTTTGATCGGGAAGTGTTTTTATCGTCACGGTTCTTTCAAGAAAACTCTTCAACTAACAATCCTTTCCTTCGATCCTCACAATTATTGAACTTAATTAATAGGGACCTGATGGTTTGAAATCGAAACATATTGCTTTACCGAGCTGTATTATATCCTATTTCATATTCATTTCGCAGCTACGTGTTCCTTCGACGATTCTTTGAACACCTACCAATAAAAAAAGAAAAAGAAAAAGAAAAATAAAAGAAAAAAGAAATATAGATAAATAAGTAAATGAATGAATCTTTTGCTTACTGAAGTAAAATAAAACAAAAAAAAATTTTTTTTGAATGACAAGTCTAGATATCGTCAAGTCTCGTACGGGAAAAGTAAGATGAATGAAACTAGAAATACGAGTTAATAATTTTAGAGAAATAAAGAAAGAGAAAAACAGATGTAAATGATCCATCAAGATTTTGTGATGCTTTTATAAATTAAATACTTGAAATGATTTAGAAAATATTCAAATAGAAAAAAAAAAAGAAAAGAAAAAAATGTATCCAAAGGTATACAACTACGTTAGCTCGACAGTACTCGCTTTTAAAAATAATAATTAATAATAATCAACACTGATAAAGAACATCGTAAATAACGATATCGACTTTTTACGAAACGAGAAAAGAAAGAAGAAAATATTAAGTAAATAAAAAAATGACAAAGAATAAAATAAAAAGGATAATTAGAATAACTCCATTTAAAATCATAATATTGAAAATGAATCCCTTTTCTTTCTTTGTAAACCCTTCGCTTGGTAAAAGTCTAACGAGCTGGTAATCGGAACGAAATGACCTATTCGTTGATGCGAACCAAACTGAGGTAAAGGTACGGCTGATAAAATACTATGACTATTTACGCGAACATTGAAACGCATCGGCATACGGCAAGGGAGGCACGAAGCGTATTACTATCTGCGGTTAGAAGTAGTGGTAGATACCTATGTAGGATCCAATCGTTGCGGTAGCTCCGGGCAAAACCGTGAACCCTTCTCTCCCTTTTCGAGCATCGAGGCGTCAGCCGTGAACCATTTCATTGGCTCACTGACACACACACATTTCGACGTCCATACATAGATAGTATGGACACAGGGATTGCAAACAAGAGTCATTTATTTTCATGCATGATGCGCCGGCGTGAATGTTGAAAGACATTAAGTAATTTTTCGTAATATACACTTTTAAAATTAATCTATATGTTATTCAATGATTTATGTTTCTACGAGGGAGAATGATTGATCAATGATTCGCGATCTCGTTCACATTTGTTAAATGTTAAGTTGAATCATTCGATGACGTTAATTGTCAACTCGTTTTGTTGGTATTAATTATGAAACTCTTGTTTTTTTTTTTTTTTGTTAATTGATATATCAAATAAGTATAATTAAATATTTAAGTATCTATATATCATTCAATGATTTATGTTTCTAGGAGGTAGAATGATTGATTCAGAATCTTGTTCGCGTTTGTTTAATGTGTCGTTGTAAACTCAGTATAGTAAATATAATCATTATTCGAACGATAATCTAATAGATATTTCAATAAAACAAAACAAATTAAAGGATTAAAATAATCTTATCGTGTAACTGCTATAAATTATATGACCATTAAAATTCAATAATCCTGAATGCATTGTAACTCCGTTTATAGTCTATAAATGAAAAAAAAAATTTATGTTCATAATTCTTATAAAAAAAAAAAAAAAAATCATTGCATAATGAATTTGCATTGATTTACATTCTCAAGAACGATAAAGAAAGAAAGAAAAAAAAAAAGAAAAAAAAAAGAAAAAAAGAAAACATTTTATTAGCATTTATCAATATTTCGTGAATCGATTGAAATGCAAAAAAAAAAGAGAGAGGAAACAAAAGAAAGAAAAAAGAAAGAAACCCATTAATATCTTGTTAAGGAAAAAAAAAAATACATATTTACGT
Organism: Vespula vulgaris; assembly: GCF_905475345.1. Taxonomy (NCBI): domain Eukaryota; kingdom Metazoa; phylum Arthropoda; class Insecta; order Hymenoptera; family Vespidae; genus Vespula; species Vespula vulgaris. The sequence continues at coordinate 2,326,936 of NC_066599.1, read as the reverse complement.
AAGTTTCATAATAAACCGCACGTGTATCGAACGATTTATCCTTTGTTTCTCTAATCGTTAAAAAACTTTTCCATCTTTCCTCTCTACCATACTCAATTATCAATCTCGTTTCGGGGATTACGATTCCGAGTTATGGCCAACAACAAATTTCATTGGGAGAAAAGCTTTATCCGAAGTTTTATTCGAAGTTTCCATCGTAAATTGATAATATCGAAGAAGAGAGAGAAAGAAAGAGAAAAAGAGATATTCAAAGAGAAAAATAAATTTTGTGAAACGACGGAACGGTTGTTGTTGTTGTTGTTCGACGATAAAGAATTTTTTCGTTTCTTTTCTATCGTAAGCAATTTCAATTATCCGATTTCGATTGTCGTGACAACATATCCATAAATACGTACGTACATATACATACATAGATATATGCATACATAGATACATACAGATATATATATATATACATCAACGTATACACATGTAGATAGATAGATAGGTAGGTAGGTAGGTAGGTAGATAGGAGAAAAATATAGTAGAAAGGGTGATCACGTAGCGATGATGTTTTCGAGGGTGGCTACGGAAAAGCCTCGGGCAGATCGAGGTAGATACTTTTTCTTCTGTCGAGGCGGTATATCAACGAACCGTAAATAAGCGCGACAGGCTCGGCTAACTCCGACACAATGAATATGAATGAGCGTTTCCGCGTAACGCGAGGTCTTGGAATTGCCACGCGGAAATTCGAGTTCTCCTCGCGAACGTTTCACCCTCCTGGGAAAGAGAGAGAGTGAGAGTTAAAGCAGAAGAGAAAGAGAGAGAGAGAGAGAGAGAGAGAGAGAGAGAGATAGAAGAGGGATCGGGTGTCGAATCCCTTCGCAACTATGGCAAATCGAATGTGACGTTATAATGGAAGCGGCATTAGTGGTTTTACCGTTGTCCTCTATTCTCCCAACGAGACTTGTTGGAGAAAGTGTCATCTACACGAACTCGAGAAAAAGAGAAAGAGAAAGAAAGAGGAAAAAAAAAGAAGAGAGAGAGAGAGAGAGAGATTTTCCCCTAAACTCGTCCATTTTTTCCCTCTCTTTTTCATTTTTTTTTCTTTTTTTTCCTGTCCTTTTCTTTTTTTTTTGTCTACCCAGACAGAAACACATCCGTTCTCGCTTAATGACAAAGTATCCTCTTGTAAAACGAAACTCGCGATAATCCGCGTTGGTCGATCGGTTGGTTGGTTGGTTGGTCGGTTGGTTGGTTGGTTGGTCGGTTGGTCGGACGGTCGGTTGGTCGGGAGAGGGAGGAAATATCAGATTGGGAGAAGGAAGGGAGGTGTAAAACGGATGATGAAGCGTCATGAGGCTATGTCATTTACAATTCTAATAGAAGCGAAGCGCAATATAAATGATAATCCTCGGCTTCAATTTATAATGGCGCCTCTGCGATCTATGGACGATGAGAAATTTCTCTTTTCTAACGAATTATTGCCATCGTACGGACCAACTTTTTTTTTTCTATTATCGATTGTCTTTCTTCTTCTCTCTCTCTCTCTCTTTTTTTTATTTTTTGTCTTATTTTTTTTCTCGGTTTTTTCTCTTTCCTTTTTTTTTATCTTTAAACCTTATAAAGCTAACATACGTACATACATATAGTGTGGCCGTAAGCAAAAGGAAAAAAAGAAAAAAGGAAGGAAAAAGGGAAAAAATAAAAAAGGAAAGAAAAAGAAGAAAAAATATATCAGAAAGCTGTCGTCTGGTGCAAGATCTCGAACGAATCGGAAAAGTGACGGAAGAGGAAGAAAAATCGTTTCCACCCTTCGACGACTAATACTACGAACTACGATTACGACGACGGTTGCAATCGATCGATTCTGTTGATACAGTTAACGTTGCGAAAGCTTGGACGATTGAGAAATATATATAGAGAGAGAGAGAGAGAAAGAGAGAGAAAAAGAAAGAGAGAAAGAGAGAGAAAATAACGATCTCACCGTCACAATGCACACCGACCGAATCCCCCTTCAACCACCCCTTTCTCCCTCCCTCCCCTTTCCCATCGCTACTCCTCAAAATTTCTTCGTCCATCCCTCTCGAAGGCAACCAACAATTTTGTCGCAGCGGGTGGTACAGTGATTTTTCGTTAACGTTTCGAATCGTTACGAATCTCGAGTACCTCGAAGTGCCACAGTTGGGTCCGTTTTACGAAGAGGAAAGCAAGTATTTGACATTCCCTTTCCCATTCTCTTTCTCTCTTTCTCTCTTATTTGATGATATTAGAGAAGGTTCGAATCTAATAGAGCAACAATTCCAGCACGTTCTATCCGAAGCGTTAAAATAGGGGTTGGGGTTGAACCGTGTATAAGCTTTTTCAAACGATTTCATCTACCAGCACAGTTCGGAAAAAGGAATCGTATTTCTTCTTAATATTCTCGTTATATTTCCATACGTCAAAATGAATCAGTATAGATATTTACGAGATAAGTCTTTACATTCGGATTAATATCGTGCCGTCCTGTATCCAGTCGAATATATGTATTAAGAAAATCGACGGCATAGAAAACTTAGTAAGTACATACGTATCTACATAGAAACATAGATACATATATACATGTATAAATAAATAAATATATATATATATCTAGAAATAACATATAAGATATCTCTAACGAGTCGAAGGTAGAGAGACGAAGGACGAAAGAAATAAAAATAAAAGAGGATGATTTTTCTTTGATGCTTTTTATGAAAAGGATATCCCTCTTTTTCTGCGATTGAGGTGTCGGTACAACGAGAGGGATGTCCGGTTACGAAAACGGAAGAAAAAGAAACGGGGAGACATAGAGAGAGAAAGAGAAAGAAAAAGAGAAGGAAAAAGAAAAAGAAAAAATGAAAGAAAGAAAGAGACAGAAAGAGAAAGAACAAGAACAAGAAAAAAAAGAGAGAAAAACAGAGAGAGAGAGAGAGAGAGAGAAACGTCGAAGCAAAACGGACTGAGTTTCGTCCGTCACTCTTATTCCCTCTCTCTCTCTCTCTCTCTCTCTCTCTCTCTCTCTCTCTCTATCTCTCTTTATCATGGCTTCTCTCCATTGTCGGTAAACGTTCATCCTCGTGTCTCGCTTGGATCTCCATCGACAGTTCGAACAGAGGCGAAGTGTCGTGCTAGTGGTCGGGGCGTCGAGTCGAATCTCATACTCGAATGGGAACTCCATTCACGGGAACATAATGGGGAACGAGGGAGAATGGAGAGTACCTCCCTTCTCTCTCTCTCTCTCTCTCTCTATCTCTCTCGTACTCTCTATCTCGTTTTTGAACACGCGTGACAGAGGATTTCTCTTCTGGCAACTACCATACAGGACAGTATTGGATACTAGGTACTGTCCTTTATGACAACGACGTTGTTTCACCCTCTCAAAGCTAAAAAGAAAAATAGTTGGAAGTCGAGGGTAGACGTACGTAGAGGGAGGAAGTATTTAGAATTTACACATTATGATTTTATCCAAATGAATACTCGAGAGTCTTGTTTTTAGCACTCCTTCCGATAACGAATATAATTAACATTAAATAACGATTTATTTTTATATTCGACGTTTCGTTAACACGAAAATCAATATTTCGGTGGAAGTTATAATTGCTGATCTCTTTCTTTCTCTATCTCGTTTTTTATCAGAAACTTAGTTTTAATAGTCTTTCTAATAACAGATGTAATGAATATGTCATCTCTTTATCTTTGTCATTTCATTATAGGAAAAATCGCTATTTTGTAAAAGTAATAATCATTGACCTCTCTCTCTCTCTCTCTCTCTCTCTCTCTCTCTCTCTCTCTCTCTCTCTCTCTCTCTCTCTCTCTCTCTGTTCATGTCAGATTCGATTAGATTCTCGAGGCATCTTACTCGCGTTTGGTTAGCAAACGTACGCGTAGTGCGTCGATCCACAGAGCGAGCAAACATCGTTAGCCAGCATGTTGGCTAACTTTGGTGAGCCGTTCGCACTGGCCCGTTTGTATGTACGACGAGATACGTATGCATCTGGATCCTGGAGCATCGCCAACATCGGTGTTGAGCGTCAGAGATCTAATCGCTTCTAGTAGCTACGAGAGACACTCTCGGGTGAACGCGTTGCTTCTGGAAATCTTGATCGTAACTAACGCACATATGTTAGTTAACCTACGTATGTGCGTTAAGATCGATCGAGATAAACAATCCAGATTTCACAATAATTAAAACGTTTCGATGGATTAATATCAGGAATCGTTAACGTTTCAATAGATTAATATTTTAATTAATATTTGCTTAATTCATCGAGTAAACGTTCTCCTATCGTTTGCTTAAGAGTAAATCGTTATCCTAACATCGTACTTTATCGTGCTTTAATTTATCTAAAAAAGCAAATTAGCATAAGGGAAGCTATGAAACGTTTGCAATATATTATTATAGTATTACTATAATATATTTATTATAAGAACTAATGTATATATATATACGTACGATACTAATGTATAATAATATGTATATAGATATGTATAATAATACCTATTATAATACATTACACTATTATACGTCAAACATTATAAATTATTATGTATACATGACAAATATATACATATATACATATCTATTAAACATCTATTTTACAACGAAATCCTCGAGATTTATATACACGTGTAGAACTTATCTCGCAATGCGATTATCATGCATTTCGTCCTACGAGGAATTAAACTAACTGCCGTGAAAAATGTCTGAGGGAGAGAAAGTGAGAGAGATAGATACATAGATAGAAAAAGAAAGAAGGGAAGAAAAAAAAAGACAAAAAGTAAAAGTAAAAGAAAGAAAGAAAGAAAGAAAGCGAGAGACGGACGAAGAGAGAAAGAGAGAGAGAGAAAGAGAGACAGAGAAGAAGGTAGGGTATCTATATGTGGATGAGAAGCGGGTGCAGTGCCGTTGCAAAACGCTACAAAGTGGACGTTGCTGAAAAGATAATGGAGCGGACGATACGTGAATGTAAGTGGAGTTGCCGGAAAGCGTGTCGAGCATTGTCCCGCGTATTACGCATTCTCTGTGTCGCGTCTTTAGAAAACCCCTCCGCGTGCACGTTCTCTTTCTCTTTCTCTCCATCTCCATCACCATCTCTATTTCTCTCTCTCTCTCTCTTTCTCTCTCTTTCGTTCTTTCTCTCTCTCTCTCTATACGTTTCGTAAGGCAGATGGGTGTTTGTATACGACGACGGAAGGTCCGCAATATGTGTTTCCCTTATCTCTCTTCCGTGATGCGAGTTTTGTGTTTACACCATGCAAAAGCGGGCCGCGTATAGGGGGAAACGCGATGCAACGTCGGCATCATCCTGACGTTTTACAAGTTGAATAAGATAGAACGAAAGATTTCATATCTTTCTCTTTCTCTTTCACATTACTCCATCTCTCTCTCTCTCTCTCTCTTTCTATCTACTTATCTCGTATCTTTAGTATTGGGAAAATAATAGACATATAATATCTCATCGATTCGTTATATGTATCTACATATACATAACGAAATATCTACGACTACGAACACTAATCGAAATCAGATTCCTATACTAATTGCTTTTAATAACGTTAACGATCTCGTGTCATCTACTAATCTAGGTCAGATTCGTATATAACGTTAGTAGGGATCCGTACCTCAATTCTCGATTCATTCCGAACGGAAGCGGACACGTCCTTTTTAATCTCATTTCATTTGCGTGAGAAATAATCCTTTATATGTTTATTCTGAATACTATTTTTCAATGTTTTTATACGTACATCGATGCATGACGTTACATCCGTATAACACTTGCACTTAATTATTCTCTCGTTTTGATAGAAAAATAAATAAATAAAGAAAGAAAGAAAATAGTTTCGAATAAAATTTATCCTATTTCAAGGAGGAGAGAGCGGAGGAAAAAATTTCAAGATGAATTCTTTGCTTTCTTTTTCTATCTCTTTCTTTCTCTTCTTTCTTTTTATTACGCGAAACAACACGTATTCGTTCAGATCAAGCGTTCAATTAATTTCTGCCAAGAACGTGATAACGATTCGATATCTTTCGAGAATAGTTGATTTCGTACAAAAAGAAAAAGAAAAAGAAGAAGAAAAAAGAAAGAAAAAAAACAAAGGTCACCTTGAAAACTCGAAAGCACGTCCACGCGTAGAGAAGATCTACGACAACCATGAGATACTCCCCTCACCCCATACTGCAGCCCGAAAAACCCACCCTTCTTACCGAAACGGAGTAATTCTCTTTTTTATTTGAAACATTTCTTTCAAATAGAAACTTGAAAATTATTTTTGTTTGACAAAAAATTTGCTTACTGAGAAAGTTCAAATTCGATAAACGGTGATCGAATCGGCTGATTCAAGAGAACGAAAAAAAATTTCTTGAAAAATTATCGCGATGATAATAATTAAAAAAAAAAGAAAAAAGAAAAAGAACCGAAAAGATGGCGGAAGCAAAATTACCGAGAAGAGCGAAGTAGTAAACGACGAACGAACGAGCGTGTGATACCCTCGATGACGTCGTTTCTTTGCTTTCACGGTTTTGCCTTGAGGGAACCGACGAGAATCTGTACTGTTACCATCAGGGACGATATTTTCCTCTTCCTCTTCCTCCTCCTTCTTTTTTCTTTTTTTTTTCTTCTTCTTCGTGGACCGAGTTAGCATGGTAGCACGGGCCACAACGTTTTTCCAATTACTTATTTCCCTCTCTCTGAAGAAGAGAGCGACTTTAGTCGCGTCGTACGCTCGGCATACTTTGAATGCTGTTCGTGCCTCGTTTTACGCCTTCCTCGTCGTGTTTTCTCTCTTTCTCTCTCTCTTTCTTTCTTTCTTTCCTCTCTTTCTCTCCCCTCTTTTATTCGACCCATTATTAAGTACGCGACTGGCCTGACCGAACATGCATTTAATATATACTATACTATATCTGCTTTATTTTCCGTACTTTTTTATTCGGAAGAAACGAAGGAGAGAGAGAGAGAGGGAGAGAGAGAGAGAGAGAGAATCGTCTCGAGCATCGTTTTAATTTTTTCATCTTCCATCTCACTCTTGTCTTCAGCTCGAGAAAAAAGGTAGTCTGCTATTCAACCATAGAAGATCGTCTGGGATTTAGCACGTTGATTATTGCCACCGTCGCTATCCAACTCGGTCGACAATACAGCTTGCTAATAATTACTGTTTACAATTTGAACGACGCCTATAGAGAAAGAAAGAAAAAGAGAGAGAGAAAGAGAGATAGAGACACTTCAGTGATTTCTCCTACCGTGAAAATTTTCTACGAGTTGCAAAAGTTTTATGGTAAAAACAAAGACCAAAGAGAAAGGATAAAAAATACTAAGACAAGGGTAAGAAAAAGAAGGAAAGAGAGAGAGAGAAAGAGAGTGAGAGCCAACGTTCGAGGTCAATTTAGGTGAAAACTGTGATCCAAGGGTTGAATATTAAAAGAAGGGTTTGAGTAACTTGGCCAGCTCTCTTCTTCTACCTTTTCTGCTTTTCATAAACTCTCGGTTAACGGGTGTTCGAGTCAACGAAAACTCTTTCAGAGATCTGACATCGTCGTCCTACGATGAGAAATCGTGATAATTAAGTGTCCAAGCTGCTGTACGATAATTAATCGTCACCCCCTCTCTTTTCCGATGCTTTCCGGTTTAACCACCACGATACTTGGACCTATCTTCTCATAATTTTACATTCATTATCGCTTCCTGCGATAAGAAACTTCATTTACAACGAATTATAATTTTATTAATAAACTTTGAAAATTTCTCGATCGATTACGAATATGACTAAAATGAAGTTCATGAATGTGTTATAAGTTTATATTATTATGTTATTATATATAAATATATAGAGGAATATTTGATTAAAATTAATTGTAAGACTCGATCGTCGAGGTTTAATTTTATACGATCTTTACTCTACGACGATTCCACTACGACTACCTGCGAGATAAATAAAATCAAATATACGGAGAAAGTAAGCGAACGAACGAACGAACGAACAAACGAACGAACGAACGAACGAACGAACGAACGAACGAACGAATAAACAAACAAACAAACACACACACAAATATAAACGATCACGTCGACGCGAGACGGTATACGATAGACGTTCATTTAAATATTTTCTAAACGATATCTATATCGATAGAGGGGAGAAAACTTGAAAACGGACAAAGAAAAAAAGAAAAACATTATGAAGAATCGTACGAACGAACGAACGAATCAACGAACGAATCAACGAACGAACGAACGAATTTCGTTGATTTGATACAGTCGAAAAACTCGTCGTTTGATGACGTTTCGTTTGGAAACGACATATTTCAAAAACAAATTGCTGGAAAAAGAAAAGTAGAAAGAGTTTCGACGAAAAGCATTTTTGTCGTACAAGTTGACGAAGCTTCTCGATCAACGTCGAACTAGTATTCGAAGGGTGAATGAGAGGATGAGAGAGAGAGAGAGAGAGAGAGAGAGAGAGGCCGATTGAGAGGAAATGCGTAGGGGTGAGAGAGTGAGGTAAAGGGGATGAGGGAGAGAGAAATCCCGGGCGGGAGTATCGAGCGCCGGTGCGTGCTTCTGACAGCTTCGAACACGTTCGCGGAAACATCGTGTCCTCGGGGAAGGGGTATTTGACGTTCGACGTACGTCCTTGAAATTTTTATTAAGTACTTCGTGCCGCAATTGTCTCGTCTACTTGTCGCTTTGTAACAACACCATCGCATCGCATTGCGCGAAAATTCAATTTCCGTTTGGTTCATCCATTTTAAAATAAAATTGCGTAATGTGCGCTAAAGAGAGAGAAGAGATAAGAAAGAAAAGAAAATAGAAAAAGGATAAGAATAGGTAAAAGAAAGGAACAAAAAAGAAAGAAAGAAAATCATTCGACTCGGACACGAACCAATTAAACTTCGTTAAAACCATTATTCTCCGAGGTTAAAATTCATCGAGACGTTTTTATCTAAAAAAAAAAAAAAGAAAAGAAAAGAAAAATAGAAAGGTCCGATGATTTCGAAGGTGTAGAGGAAGAGAGAGAATCAGAGAGAGTCAGAGAGAGAGAGAGAGAGAGAAAGCTGCCTGTTGTTTGCACTGGTCGGCTGCGAAATTTCAATTACGCGTATGCCAGGTCTGATTCGATTATCGAGTACGGCTTGATTACCGATTCAATTGTTGCGACGAGTGCGCCGAGGAATTCGTTTCTATTTGCACGGGGCATGCGAAAACGACCGACTCATCTATTATGCAACGCGTCCTATACGCAACTTCTATGCCTATGCGCTTTGGTGTTCTATTGCAAAAGAAGAGAAAAGAAAGATAAAAGAAAAAAAAGAAAAGAAAAGGAAAAAAAGAAGAATAGAAGATTTATCTATAAACTCTGCTATCTTTGTCTCTCTATTTATTTATCTATCTATCCATCTATCTCTATTCTTCTTTAATAAACCACAAAGAATACAATGAAAATACAACTATTTACTCGAATAGACTTTCTCCACTTTTTTTTTCTCAACCTATCGATACGTCACGAATCCTATTCGATTACTCGTATATTTTAATAGATAATATATGTGACATAGGATGTGTACGACGAACGATTAAATCGAATTATCGATATCGTCGTGTAATGTTATATATGTACATCGATAATTAACTACCCAATGAGAACGAAATTATACTTAAGTATTTAGAATATTTAGATTTATGTATATCGTATAAAATGATCGATCGATTTTAATCATAATTGAAATAAACCGCGATAGAATCAATTAATACAAACAATCGAATCATAATCGATCTATGCGTAGATACTTTTTTATCTCATTTAAATGATCGATTGATCTTTGTTATAAAGAAAAGACCTAAGTGGACGATACTTGATGATATAAAAAATGAAAGAATGAAACAGAGAGAGACAGAGAGAGACAAAATGAGTTAGCCACACCCATCTCGACATTATTGCTTCTCACGGTACATATTGTTCACACGCGTCTACTAAATACCATATCCTTGAAGGAAAGGAAACGAACGCCCTATCATTTTCGTCTATCTCGTACTTATTCTCTCTCTCTCTCTCTCTCTCTCTCTTTTTCTTTTTCTTTTCTCTTGGTACGTCGGCCGTTCGCGCGTGTCGTTTCCACCCCTTTTTCACGGGAACGTTAACTGTCTCTCTCGAGGCGCTTAAACGACGTAATGCGGCAATTTTGTTAGGCGCTACCAGGAAATCAGCGGAGATGCGAGAGCGGATAGTGGTGGGCTCTTGTCCATAATGGCCATTAAGCGGTCTTTCCGCGATAATTACTGTCAGCCCTGTGCCAGTGTTTCGTTGAAAAGAAGTGCTGACTCTTCGCGGACGGCGAAAGCTTTTCGCCAATGGCTATAGGATTCGAAATAGAGAAAAAATATAAAGAACAAAAGAGAAACGTGGTGTTTCTATTGTTATTATTTTTTGTTCCTTTCTTTCTTTTTCATTTTATTTTATTTTATTTTTTTTTACAAATCATCATCCGACCGTTCGTTGCATCTTCTAGCGACAACTAAATAAATCGATCGATCGATCGTTTTTTGATATTTTAACTCGACGTTTCGTTCGAATCCCGCTCGTTTTTTCTTTCGTATCATGCAAGAATTATTACTATTTATATTTTGTTATTTATAATCCATCTTTTTTTTCCGTACTTTTCCTGTCTCGAATAATATATTAGATCAGATCTTTTCGATCGTTGATTTTAAAAATTAGTTCGACAGAAACTATAGAAAGATATTGTAGATCTTTTTCTTTCTCTTTTTTTTTCTTTTTTTTTCAAATTTTATGATATATTTTAGAAACGTTTATCCGTCGAGCCGAATCGAGTGTAAATCAACGATCGATATGAAACATCGTTTGACCGTTCTGTTTTACCTACGATCGATTCGTTTTCCTCTCTTTGGAAAACCGGTTGTCTGACATATACCATAAGTAGATAAAATAGATTCTGGTACTTCGTGATCATTAGAGATCTAGAAAAAATGAATTATACGAAGGAAAGGGAAAGATCAAGGGAAAAGGAAGAGAAACTTTAAGAGAAGGAGAAAAAAAGAAAGACAGACAGACAGACAGACAGACGGAGAGAGAGAGAGAGAGAGAGAAAGAGAGAGAAAGAAAGAAAGAATTTGTGGTGGGGAGTGGTAAGACGATTACAAATTTCATGCAGGGTCAAACCAGATTCCAAGTTAATTGTGTTTCGGTCAACGTTGCCTTCAACGTCTAAAGAAACACGATCGATTTCTCCGCCATTAACAAGTTCTAAAATCATTTATTATCTTCAATGATAATTGATCTAACTATCAAACATATTCAAATTTTCCGAAATATTTTCAACAAGTTCTCGACTAATTTTCTTCTTTCTTTTTCTTTCTCTTTTTTTTTTTTTTTATTTGATGAAGATCTCCGATAAATAAAAATCGTTCGCAAATCAGGGCCAATAATTTCTATCGTTTTTTTTTCTTCCTCTTCTCTTTTTCTTTTAAATCATTTTTCTCAAAAAAAAAAAAACAACAGATGAAAAGAGACGATCGCATAGGAAAAAGAAACTAGAAAAAAAAACAGTAAAAAGAAAAAGTATCGGAATTCGATTTGGAAAATCTTAGGAACGCAAAAGTCAGCGGATGGGCGAGGGGGGGAATTTGGTTGGTACACGAGACATAGCGGATAAAAAGAAAGAAAGAGGCGCGATATCTTTGCTTGGGAGGAAACTGCAGGGACCGCATTGCGCCAAGATCGCGCATTCGTCCGTGGCGAGACCGCAAACCACGCGCATTTTACTTCAAAGGTAGAAAACTTTTCAGGAGAGCGTATCCTGTTTCTTCGTGCGTTAAGTAACGGAACGTAGGCAAAGACTAGAAAGAAGACAAAGAATAAAAAGAATAAAAAGAAAGAAAGAAAGAAAGAAAGAAGGGAAAAAAGAGAGAGAGATTACGAAAAGATCCAACATTATTTTCCGTGGTTATAACACAGAAATTCGATAGAAAGTAAAGAGAAACAAAAAGGGGGTAGGAAAGGGTGATGAGGAGAAGAAGGGTGAATGAGGGGAAGGTAGGAGAGGCGATTTAGGGTGGGTAAAGGTGGGCTGGAAAAAAACGAGGGAGAATATAAAAACGATGACAGAGGAATTTCGAAAGAATTCAAAGTACGTGAAAGATCGTATGATCGAGATCTCGAAGGAAACTCGCCGAGCTGATCGTTCTCTCTCTCTCTCTCTCTCTCTCTCTCTCTCTCTCTCTCTCTCTTTCTCCTCTGGCTGTTTCTCTCTCTAGCTATCTCTCTCTGTTTCTCTTAAGAAGAAGTCTCGAGGATCCCTTTTGATCGTGCGATCTCTGTGCTCCAAAGAGGAGGATCTGGCAACAACGTGAGGAGGTAGAACGATCTTGTGGGAGAACATGGACTAAGAAAGAGAAAGACAGAGAGAGAGAGAGAGAGAAAGAGAAAAGGATAGAAGAGAAGTGGAATGAAAGGAGCAAGAGAGTGAGAAAGAAGGAAGGGACACCTGAGTGAGAAAAGGAGAGGAAAGAGAGGAGGAGGAGAAGAAGAAAAAGATGAAGGAGGAGGAGGCGGTGGTGGTAGTGGTGGTGGTGGTGGTGGTGGTGGTGGTGATGGAGAAGAAGGAGGAAGAGGAGAACGAGGACGAGGACAAGGAGCATGAGGAGAAAGAGGGGAAAGGACAGAAGGTGGAAGAAGAAACGGCGGGCAAGCAGCAAGCGGAGCCCTGGTCCAGAGAATCGTAAAACTCGACTCGCACTCAAGGAATACCTCGCGCTAAACTTTCAAACTTCCGTTTGGGAAAGCTTAGTTTCTCTATTTTCAAAGCTTCTAGCCGTAGAGGAAGAATCGCTTTTCACAGAGCTATAGTTATCGTCTTACAAGTCCTGCGAAACTAGCAAAGGAATAACTACACGTCGAACTTTGAGAAAACAACGTACGTTGTCGTTGCGAGAAAAGGAGAAAGAAAGGGAAAGACGGAGGGAGAGACAGAGACAGAGACAGAGAGAGAGAGACAGAGACAGACAGAGTGTAGGATGCCGTGGAACGACTCGGACATAGTGGCTCGTGTGCAACGATAATATTCGCCCACGTGTGTGACCAGTGTGAATCGTGCATTTCGTATTACAGAAATCTATAGTGATCGCTAGAGAGAATATTTAGAGATCATTTTATAACTTATCAATCATTGTACCTTGTGCCATCGTTGGATTTTGATTTGTAAGTAAATCACAAAATTATATATACTGTATATACGTATGTATGTATGTACGTACGTACGTATATAATAATAATATTAATAATAATAATAATTATTATTATTATTATATTATTATCATTACTATTATTATTACTAAGAAGAATTTAAAAATATAATCTATGTATTTTCTTTTGAAAAATCTCTCGAGTTACATGCGTATTTTACTAAAATTTATACGAATAAACGAAAGCACAACAAGAACGTGCCTTCTCTGCGGTCGAGTTTGAATAAATTCCTACGGACGACGAGAAGTTCCTCGTTTCGTACGTGTATATGTGCTCTTGTGTGTACGTACGTGCATGCGTGTGTTTGTCTCTCTGGGTGTTTACAGAATGAGAACAAGCTAGGATATTTGGTAGGATCGATCTCAACTAACCTTTGCGTTTAGAAAGAAAACAATGATTAACCTCTCGTTTACCTCTCATATTAAAAAAGTTATCTCTGTTTTTTCGTAATAATATTTTCGTAATAAATTGTCGATAAACTATAGAAGGGAGGATCGAATTAAAAGTTCGTAGAATTATAACGACGAATTTAAAAACGTGAAGGAAAGAAAAATTTGTAAAATCAATGTGCCGAAAGATAATCGAAAAATTAGAGAAAATATGAAACGAAGCAACGAATGCACGAATGCACGAACGAATGAACGAACGGCGTTTGTTCGACATTAAAAGCTTCGCGAATTCGTTCGGCGGCTATGGCGGTGTAGCGGTGGCAATGGCGGCGACGGTGGCGGCGGCGGCGGTTTACGAGAACAATCGGCGCTTGACGCGTGTTCGAAAACTACAAAAGCCGAACTAATTAAAAGGGAATCAGTCGTGGTACCACCGGTAACACCGACTGAAAATTCAGATCGAGTTGGACTCATCATCGCTAGTAGTAGTCCGCCTCGACCAGCCGGCCAATGATGACGCGTCGCTCTGGACAACACCGCCATAGCGACGCAAATCAAATATTAATCGCGCAATTAGCGTCGATTGTACTTTAATCGGTGTTGCTTTTTTTCTCTCTCGTTCCGACTACGTTTCAATCCTCGTTCCCCTTTTACACTTTCTTTATCCTTGTTTGTGTGTGTGTGTGTGTGTGTGTGTGTGTATATATATATATATATAAACTAACTAATCAAGCTTTTCTTCGACCCGGAAGCTCGCAAACGTTCGACGAACGTCATCGTCGACAACGAACGCATCCAACAAAATATTCGACTCGTAATACCTACTGTAGATATGTTTGAGTTCGTATATAGTTCGTATATACGTGCGTGTATGCGTGTGCGTACGATGGATGGATGGATGGACGCCTCGTCACCTCCATTAATTTCGGATTATAGCGAATCGCACACGAGATAACGTACAATGCAACTGTTTCTACGAAAAAGATGAAAACTTTGAAATACTAAACCGGTTGAAATTTTCCTGATGACAAATCCGATCTGATTGTTATAAGGAAAGGAAAATAAAGAAAAAATTATAAGAACGAAAGAGAAAAAAATAAAAATAAGAACACCGACGATAATGACGAAAAAAAAAAAACAAATATTTCATACGAATTAATAATAACGTGCAGGTAATGGGAAGCAGGGCCGTTGCTGTGGGGGCGGTAGCAGGTGCCGCTGGGGTTTCCGGCGAAGCTGGTTTGGCCGGTGTACCTAGACTTTTGGAAGATTTAGCAAGACTATCCGAGGACAAAGACACCGCCGACATCGTTTTCCTTTTGGGAAGGGACGAGACACCAGTTTATGCGCACAGAATCATTCTACAAGCGAGGTTGGTTATTTACTTACGGATACGTATATACTATATATATTCAAACATTTCATTTAATATAATATATCTCATATTTCATAAAAGTAACGTTTCATTATAACGTTCGAAAGGTATTAATATATTTTTTCTCAAAACGCTGCTACGAGTACCGAATTGGGGAAATACAAAAAAAAAGAAAAAAGAAAAGAAAAAAAAAAAGAACTTCCTGCGAGAAATTCAATTTGGCGAAACAAACGCGAGATCCTCCGTTTTCATAGGCGAGAAAAAAAACAAAAAATGGAATGCAAAAGGAGATATAAAAAAAAAAAGATTGAATAAAACAGTAGTATCAAAAAGAAAAAAAAATAGAAGAAATAGATAAATAAATAAATGAAAACAAAAAAAAGCGACGACGGGGAAAGGGATTGGAGAAATGCTATTTCAGCAGAACGAAATTAAACCACTCCGGTAAACGCGTATACTATTTATGCGTAAAATTTACGAGTTTACGAGTTTCGCATTGGATGAAAGTACACGTATCCTACAACTTTTCTCTCTCTCTCTCTCTCTCTCTCTTTCTTTCTCTCTTTTTCTAAAGTTGTAATCAAAAAGAATATAGAAAAATAAAAAGGATGAAAAATATGGAAGAGAAGAGAGAGAAAAAATGTAGAGAGGAGAGAGTAGCGGCATGAGTGCGCCTTTCCCGACGTAATGAGATCGGTTCTTTTCTCGTTTCCTCGTCATCGATGTTTTCCCACGACTACCACGTAATATATGTACACCATATATATATCCTACTAGATAACTATCTATATCTGTAGAAACACGCAGACACAAGGATATCGTGTCCGTTCCATCAGGAAAAGCTACGAAATACAAATGGATATCAGGTTAAATGAAGTAGCACGACGCGCCACGGGAATGGATTTAATTGTTAATCGCGTAATTTTTATTAAAGCGACGAGTAAAGTCTCGTCGATCGAGTCAGAAGATTTCCTTGGAGAATTCGCCTGTTACGTCGGGTAACAACCGGCGGAAAAAATCAAGATAAACGTAGAGATACGATAGGATATAAAAAGAGAGAAAGATAGAGAGAGAAAGACAGACAGAGAGAGAAGATAATCGAATGAGATTTTAATGTGAATTAAAAAAAGATTCTCATCTCTTTTTTTCTTATTCTTTTTCTCTTCCTTTCTTTTTTTTTTTTGTTCATCTTAATAATTCACGATCAAACTTTGTTCCGCTTTTTTAAGTCCATCGATTATTGAAAGTCGATAAATCTATATCGTCGTAGTGTTAAGATACATTAACGTTTAACTACGTTAGCTTTGTACTATAGCTTAGAAGATACGAAACTTTATTATCTCGATGCTATTGTCTTCTCATCGCTAATGCAAAGGCGCAATATGGCCGTGGAAAAACGTGTAGTATGTACGTACGTCTGGAGTACATCCGGAAGTTACTGCCTCTCTCTTTTTCTTTCTTTTTCTCTCTCTCTCTCTCTCTCTATCTCTCTTACATTCTTTCTATCCTTATGGAAAGCAGAAACCACGGTGCCTTGTTACTTAAAAGCGGCTAACTTACTTTAGGATAACTTCGTTAGGGAAGTTCCTTGCTACTGACAGAACTGGTGGAATAAAAAAAAAAAGAAAGAAGAAAAAAGAAAGAAGAAAAGTCTTAAGAGTGAAGGTCTCGCTGACGTGACTGGTGCTCCTAACGAGGACACGAAGAAACAAAATTGATGATTTTTATGAATTATTGTAAACATCGCTCGAATCCAAAACTGTCGTAATTTATCGTTGAAATAATTACCACTTGATCGGACGGATCTGACCACTTCTTGGTTATTATTTATAGACATTAGTTAGGGATAAAAAAAGGGAAAGAACGAGTATAAATATCTCGATTAACGCTGTATTAAAAAAATCTCTCTGGGATATTTCCAAGAAAATAAAGAACTAGGTCTTGTCGTGATCAGTATCGCGTGAAGGGATTGAAAAGTTGTAAGTATTTTTACAAATATTAAAATCGATAACAGGATAAAAATAGATAGATAGATAGATAGAGAGAGAGAGAGAAAGAGAGAGAATAGGATTCACGAGAAAAGTTTTGGACGTTCAACGACGGCTTGAAGACGATATCGATGAATAAAAAAACAACGAGAAGAGAAAGAGAAAAAGAGAGGGAGACCGATTTTAGCTTCGAAGGAAAACTAATGAACGCGCGAGTGATTATCGAAGGAGGAGTAACAAACCAAAGTCATCGAACTTTCTTGATCGGTGTAAGCACGCGCTAACCTCGCTCGCCTGCTCGATGGATTTTAATTAAGGAGATCCGATTGTTACCGACGAAACGAATCGTCCGGCCGTTCTAATTAGTTGGACAATGAGAAAGAAAGAGAAAGAAAAAGAGAGGGAGAAAGAGAAGTACCTCTCCTTTGGACAATGAGAAAGAAAGAGAAAGAGAAAGAAGTGGCTCTCCTTTTTCCACGATCAGCTTCTCCTCCTTCATCCCCTCTCTTCCACCTTCTCCATCTCCTCCACCTCAACGTTTCGATGCACTCTCGAATCGAGGGAATTCTAATTATTGTAAGAAGGGATTGATATTTAGAGGAGAGAAGAAAAGGGATGGTAGGTAGAACAGGTCGAATGGTAGAACGAACGGCAGCCAGTTTTCCAGAGGAACAGGACGACGGGCGCTAATTGTAAAGTCAATTACGATATTTCCGCGAACCCTTTTGATATCGGTGTGGAAGGGACGAAGAAGTCCTTTGTCGTTTGTTCGTTCATTCGTTCGTTCCTTCTGTCCTTCTTGTCCCTTCTTTCGCCCTCTTTTCGCCAGCCTTTCGGCCACCACCTCTAACGCCCTCCTCCTCCACCTCCTCCTCCTTCTCCTCCTCCAGTTCCTCTCGATCCTCTTTTGTCAAAGCGATCCTCGGAAAATTAAGTTACGCATGCTCCTGACAGGCGTCCGCGGAAGAAACGAATGGACAATACGCGACCGCACTCGAATTCTCATCGGTCCCTCCACACTCCCTCTGTCTCTTTCTCACCCACTCTCTCTATCTCTTTTTGTCTCTCTCTCTCTCTCTCTCTCTCTATCTATCTATCTCTGTCTGTCTGTCTGTCTGTCTGTCTTGTATCTATTGAAATCCTGCTAAAATTGTTGGCTCTTCTTTTATCCCTCCAAATAAAAGGTACACTCCTCGTCGTTATATTTCTAAGCTCTGGATCCATGAGCCACGAAAGTCATTAAAAAATACCATTGTCATTTAAGCAGACAACATACTTCTGTCTCTATTATCGTATATATTAATTAAGTATAACGAGTATCTAACTAACTTATATATTTCTTTCGATTTGATATAATTCTTTAGAACAAAATCAAATTTTGTTCAAATCAACGATTCTGTCTGTTTATTATCTACCGATGCATTGCATTCGTTTAATCTATTTCTACGAACTTGCAATATCTATTCGCGTTTCTAGAATATTTTATTTGTACGAATAACGTCGTCACGACGAATCACTGTCTATTTATACGAATCTATTATAAATATCTTACGTCGATTAAACGGAGATAAACATAGATAGAGATGAAGACATAGAAAAAGAGAGAGAGAGAGAGAGAGAGAGAGAGAGAGAGAGAGAAAAGAGAAAAGAGGAAGACTGTCTGTTTATACGAATCTATTATAAATATATTACGTCAATTAAACGGAGACAAACATAGATAGAGATGAAGCCATAGATAGCCATAGATATATATATAGAGTGAGAGAAACAGAGAGAGAGAAGAAAAAAGAGAAAGAGTTAGGAGAAATAAAAAAAGAAAAAAAAAGGAACAAAACAAAACAAAAAAAACGAGAGAGAAAAGAGAAAGAAAGAGAGAGAGAGAGAGAGAGAGAGAGAAAAAAAAAGAATGAAAAAAAGTGTGACTAGGTGACTACAATGACGGACGCAAGGAACGTGAGATGCCAGCAACCATCAACGATGACGTCTCTCGTAGAGCAGAATTACGAGAATGAGAGAACGTTCAAGAGAAAGAGAGAAAGAGAAAAAAAAGTGAGGGAAAGCGAGAGAGAAAGAGACAGAGACAGAAAACCCCGTGCAACCGGAAACCGAAGCGGTTTTTGCACGTAGATCGACGGAGCCGCCATATAATCGCATGCTTGGTCGTTAGTAGCGGAGCCTGCGGCGACATTCAACCCTTGCCGACGTAAAACCAAGCAGCAGCCACCACGACCCTCGTTTCCCAGCCACGTCGTACCACCTCGTGTGCCCCTCTCCTCTCTCTATCTCTCTATCTTTATCTCTCTTTCGTGCTTGCCTCTACTACCCCTTTCCAAGTCGCGAAACCACCCCCACCATTCTCTACCACTCCGTTTCTCCTAACACCTCTGACTCGCACCAGACTCTCTCTTTCTCTCTCTCTCTCTCTCTCTCTCTCTCTTTCTAACGTTCGTTCTCTTTCGTTTTTACCTTCTTCTATTCTCTCATGCTGATTTTTGGTTTTCTTTGATAGCACTGCGGCAACGTTCGCTCGTGATTAGAGAAGAACCACCCCCTTCCCTTTTTTAACCTCTCTCTTTCCTTCCCTCTCTCTCTCTCTCTCTTTCTCTTTTTTGTTGTTTTGCTCTCTCTCTCTCTCTCTTTCTTTTTCTTTTTCTCTTTCTCCTTCTCTTTCTCTACACGTAGGTACCCCCGTCTTTTTCTCCTTTTCCGTCAGCTTTACGCAAAAAACTCAGGGCAAAAACACAGCGACGAACGGGAGCGACGCCGCGCGTTGTTTTCGATGCATTGTCTGATTTTTCCTCCGTCCTTTGCGTTTGTACGTACCCCACCACCACCACCACCACCACCATCACCACCGGATCGTTAAATCTTACCCAAAATCATTAGAGAGGGCGGTGGCTGCTGACTCGTACGAAAAAAAAAGTGAGCAAGTATTTATTGCGATAAAATGGAAGAGGTCATATATGTTACGATGTAAAATCAAATAAAAAGTATATGCACGAGTGATAGAAATGATTGATCGAATGCTAAACTTGAGAAAAAGAAAAAAGAAACAAACTGTAGATACGATTGTCTAATCTGGTGTACAGTTACTTTGCTCTAATCAATTTTAATCAACAAGAGTTATGTCTTCCTGCTGATGCTCGACTCGATACAAATATCCAGTCTATTCGCTAATACATTATCTAACTATTTCAAATACCACCATGAAAAAAAGAAAAAAACGTATTACTAATCACTAGTAATTTCTGACGAACAGTTATCCTAATCAACAAGACAGATATCTTCCTGTTGACGTTCGACCTTATATCAACAACTAGTCTAATCGATAACGCTTAAAAGTAACTACTTAAAAGAACAAAACCAGTTTAAAGATATATAATACTAATCACTAATAACTGATAAACAGTTATTCCAAAGTTATTCCGATCAATAAGAAAGATATCTGCTTGCTGATGCTTGAGCTGATATCAATATCTAGTCTAGTCGATAACACTTAAAACAAATTATTTCAAAAAAGAAAAAAAGAAAGTTGTTTGAAAAAGTACTAATCACTGGTAACTGGTAAACAGATACTTTAGAGCTACTCTGATCGACAAGAAAAATATCTTTCTGCTATAAATATCTAGTCCAATCGTTAACGCTTAAAACTAACTCTTAGTAAAAATAAATCAATAAATAAATAAAAATTGTTTAAGAAGATATTAATCATTTTTGACGAACAATCGCTCAACAGTTACTCTAATCAATTAGAGAGATGTCTTTTCGTTGAAGCTCGACCTAGTTTAATATATATATATTATGTGACAAAGCTAACTCTCATCGAGATAGAAAGAGATGGAGAGGTAGAGAGAGAAATAGAGAGAGAGACCGTATCTGATTAGTCGCAAGAGATAACCTACGCAATAACGTTTGTGGAACTTCCCTTTCAAGATCAGAGAATGAGTTTTCCCTTTGAGTCAAAAGCGAATTGACCTGGTAATTCGTACGATGAGAATTCGTATCAAGAGAACATGGTTCTCGTTCGATCGCGCAACCACTAATTAGCCTATTTTGTAATCGCTGAATCGGTACTACCTACTGACGGTGGCAATGGCGGTGGCAGTGGTGGTAGTGGTAACAGTGGTGGTTTCTCTCGTAGAACTCGTAGGGAAAACACCTCAATGCTAAATTTAGAACACTCGGAAACGACACGGGAACGACATAATGGAATTTCAAACCGGTTCGGACTAATTCGAGCGAATGCCGATCTTTCGATTACGCGGACCTCTGAATGTCTGTATATAGGATAACGATTCCGCTTTTGTATATACCAACTTCTCATTTTTATATATATATATGTATATGTATATATATGTATATACACCACAGATATTGGAAAATGCTTGAGCTTAAGTTAAACCGGTTGAACGGTAGCCTAATGAAGCGTTCCTATCAAAGTAAATAGGCCAAACGTTATACTCTCTTATACAATATAACCCGTTGCAACCTTCCAAAAATAGTAAATCCTATATAAAACGTCTCGTCACACATTCCGCATCCCATATACTCCTCTATATAAACGTACATAAACGAGGAGACTGACAGAATATCGATATCTATTGGATTACAATAAAACGAAAAAAAAAAGAACAAAAAGAAAAAAGGGGGAAAAAAAAGAAGGAGGACGTTTTAAAAAGAGAACACGATGTTGCGCGTTAGAATTTTCACGACAATTTTAGAGAGAGAAAGAGAGAGAGAGAGAGAGAGAGGGAGAGAGGGAGGGAGAGAAGGAGGAGAGGAGAAAGGACAAAAAAAAATCGAAAGAAAATTTCGCTCCCCACCAACAAATCGAAAACATGTATCCCTCGTGTGTACGTAATATAAAAAAAAATCTGTGTAAATTCATACAGCAGAGGAACAGAGAGAAAAGAATGTTAGCACGGATAAGAAGAAAGAAAGAAACAAACAAACAAAAAGAAAGAAAGAGAGAGAAAGGGAGAAAAATAAAGCGTACACAGGAACACACGATGCACACACGAGCGTTTGATATTTTATTTTGCTTCTCGTCAACGTCGATTCGAGGGTCGCACGCTTTTCCAGCAGAACATTTTCCACGATTTCTCGTCGTCGACGACGCCAACGACGACGACGTCGTCGTCAGGGCGACGCTCGGGTGTACGTCGGTATAATATCAAAGCCTCTTCCATTTGCGTTCGTCGGCTCTTTGACACATTTTCTTTTGATTCGATACGCGCGAGAGGCACGCTTTACGTGCTTCAAGAGGGAACCACCCTCTCCCCACTCTCTCTCTCTCTCTCCCTCTCTCTCTTTCTTTCTTTCTCTTTTACCCTCCTTCTTCTTCTTCCTACGTCACAGCCACCATCGTCAAAGTCCCGAGAACGTGATTCGTAGTAGTGGACGTCGTCGACTCCTGAAAGCTACGCTTAACGACTCGTCCGTTTTTGCTACCCCCTTTACCCTTCTTCCCCTCTTCCTCCCCTCCCACACCTATTCACCCACCCACCCCGAACCCCGATCTCCGACTTTTTCGCTCCTTTCCCCTCCCAACCTTTCTTTCCTCCCTTCTCATCCTCATCCTTCTTTCTTTTCTTCTTCTTCTTCTTCTTCTTCTTTTCCTTCTCTTTCTCCCGTTCTTCCTGCTTCTTCCACTCCACCCACATCACCACTTTGCTGAATGTCTCTAATTGAAAAACGACCCGTTTTCTACCGTACCACCGTAAATCCTTTCTTTCTTTCTTTCTTTCTTTCTTTCTTTCTTTCTTCTCTTATTTCTTTATTTCTTCCTTCCTCTCTTCCTTTCCTTCGTTACACGATATTCTTCCACGGTGTAAATTCAATTTCAATTCGATGCACACACTCTTTTCTCTCTCTCTCTCTCTCTCTCTCTCTATCTATCTATCCATCTATTTATCTCTTTCTTTCTCTCTCTCTCACTTTAATCCACAGAGCTTTAGTCTCTCCTTGGAAAAGGGCTTCGGTCGACCGGTTTCAAGGCGCGTCGTTATGCTCCATTTAACACGGCTATGACTCCATCCGTACGATAGTATTTCTCGTGTCGTTGACTTTACCAAGCAAAATACAACTGTTCGTTTAATCGCACGTAAGAAACTATTTCCTCTTTTTCTTTTTTTCTTTTTGCTTTTCTTTTTTCATTCTTTCCTATCTCCTTTTCTCTCTCTTTTTATATATACGGAATAATCGAAGAATTTATAGGAAATGATTGGGAAAATATCCCATAGGAAAAAGTCAGCATGTATTATATCTCCTTTTTGAAATCTATTCCTTCTCTTTGGGATGACGTACATGTTCACACGCTAGACGAACAAAATACGACGTGATCGCGAAGCTTCTTCTCTCGTCAGCATCCTCTCGTTTTTTCCTCAACAGTAGACAAGAGGGTAGAGAGAAAAGGATAGAGAAAAAAGAAAGAAAGAACACCGACTAAGGAAAAAGAGAAAAAAAATAGATAAATGGATATATAGAGAAAGAAAGAAAGAAAGAAAGATAGATAGACAGATAGATAGAGAAAAAGAAATACAACTTCTTTAATTAGAAAGAGATGGATAGATAGAAAGGTAAAGAAAGAGAGAGAGTCAGTAACTTTCTTAATTAAAAAGAGATGGATAAATAGATAGATAGATAAAGAAAGAGAGAAATTTTTCGCCATTAATTTCTATTTGATCAAGCAAATACTATTAGCCTGATTGTATTAAAAAAAAAAGAAAAGAAAAGAAAAAAAAAGAAAAAGTATTTCCTCTTTTTCGTTTAAAATAATCGAATATACGTGTAGAGATGATAAAAAAATAAAAGAGTAGAAAAGAAACGATTAGAAAAATATTCTCACAAAAAAGTCAGCATACTTCTTTAAAACCTATTCCGTCCTCTTAGAATAAAACGCAAAGCTTGCGTATTCACACGGTAGACGATCAGAATTGACGCGATCGTGAAGTTCCTCCTCTCGTCGACATCCTCCTCCAGTTTTTCCTCAATAGCAAAGAAAAAAATCAAGAGTAGAGAAAAAAAAAGAGAAAGAGAGACTTCTCTTCAAAAGTTGCAATTAATTTCTATTTATCATGCAAATGCTATTCGCCTAATAGTATTTAGGAAAGTATTTCTTTTCTTTCTTATTTTCTTTTTTTCTTCTTTTTCTTATATCTAGAACGATCGAATACACGTATAACAAAAACGATATAAAAAAATGGAAAAGTAACGATTATGAAATATGTTTACGAAATAATCCGAATAATTCATTATAAACCTATATATCCTTCGTCTAAAGAGGAAAGAAGCAAAGCATCGAAAAAAGAGTTGCGTGTTCGTACGCTAGATCATGAAAATTGACGTGACAGTGAATTCTCTTTTTTTCAACAGCATCCTCTCGTTTTTTCTCGATAGTAAGTATACGAGAGGGTAGAGAAAAGACGGAGAAAGAGAAAGAGAAAGAGAAAGAGAGAGAAAGAGAGAGAGCAACAACTCCTTAGTTAGAAAGAGATAGATAGATAGATAGATAGAGATAGAGATAGAGAGAGAGAGAGACTTTTCGAAGGTTGCCATTAATTTCTAGGGGAACGGAAACTAAAGCCGGTGCGCCGTATGTTAGTTACGTATTCTCCCGCGGCAACGGAGCTTCCTGACGAAGTCAATTAAGCTCTTTTGTGACGAGAAGCAGCAACAGAAGTGCTGGAGACTCCGACGGCCGGAGTGGATGGCGTTCGTTACAAGAACCACCCTCGAACAGCCACATTTATGCTCCCACGAAACTCGAAATATCGGTATTCACCCTCTCTCTCTCTCTCTTTCTCTCTCTCTCTCTCTCTCTATCTACCTATCTATCTATCTATCTATCTCTCTATCTATCTATCTAACTATCTCTCCCTTTCTCTCTTTCTCTATCTCTGTCCTCTTCCTTCGTTCTTGGCAACTTTGATATCTTACTATCTTATTACTCTCTCTATGATCAATCTCTCTTGTGAACTTTTGTATTACACAGGTGCAAGAACTTCGCAGCCGCAAAAAGGATCGGCACGCCTGGAAACCCAACACCTGTAAGGATGCCACATGCTCATCCAGAAACCTTCAGGCAATTCATTCATTACATTTACACTGGCAAAGTAAGTAAACTAACGTTGGTTTAACAAATAAATACGATACTCTGTTATCAACACTGACGGATTTAACGTAACGTTATATATCTTTGGGACATCTATTAAAATAAATCAATTATAAAGAATATATGGATATTCTCTCGTTTCAATTGTTCATGGAAATGACAAAATGAAAAATATCTTCTCCAAATATATATATATATATATATATATATATATAGCGAATATAAAAATAAAAATTATATATCGTCCATCAGATATTAAATTAAATTTATTACACGATATAAATTTTTATATATTGTCGTGTATCGGAGCGACCGCCTCTTCTATCGCCCGCGCGTAAATCTAAAGACTGAGTTTATGGAATCAATAAATGGGACACTCTATATACGTATATATACGGTGTCCATTAAACTCCGTTATTACTCGCCAGTTTTTCTTGTAATTCCTTACTAGAAAAAAAGAAAAAAAAAGAAGAAGAAAAAAAATCTACAGAGAAAACTTTTTTTCTTTTCTACGAATCATTTAAATAAGCGTATATCAATTTTTTATATTGCCAATATTTTTCGAGAAACCTGAAAGGTGATCTTCAGCGTTTTTTATTATTATTATTATTATTATTATTATTATCATTATCATCATCATCATCATGAATGAATTCGTCTTAACGTTGAATAGCTCGTTTCGAGAGAAAAAAAAAATCTGATATTTTTTTTCTAGTACTTATCACTTAAAATAAAAACTCTGGTTAGTAATAACGTGAGTATAATCCGTATACGTAATGATTAAATTGCCTTGATTTTTGTCTATTTTTTTTTAAACCGATTAGATCATGCTACAAGATAGTGGAATATTCGAGATGCTGGGTCTTGCTCAAGAACTCGGTGTCGAAGAACTTTGGAGAAGTTGCGAGGAACACGTATCGGCCACTCTAAGTCCAGGAAATGCGTGTGCCCTTTTGACCGCAGCATTGGATGCACAAGAACGTGTACCAGGTAAGTCGATCGATCTCACGATTCGTCCAATTTTATTCGATTTCTCTCGTGAAACTCGTGTTATTATTTTCGCATTAGT
Source organism: Vespula vulgaris (assembly GCF_905475345.1). Lineage (NCBI taxonomy): Eukaryota > Metazoa > Arthropoda > Insecta > Hymenoptera > Vespidae > Vespula > Vespula vulgaris. Next base: position 2,300,748 of record NC_066599.1, on the reverse strand, counting down.
AAATTACTTTCTTTCTTTCTTTCTTTCTCTTTTCCCTTTTTTCTTTCTTTCTTTTTCTTTCGTCAAATTAACAAGCAAAAACTTTCGTACGAAATGAAGAGAAAATAAAAGATATAAGTTTTTAGTATAAGTATTATACTTATATACAATGCGCGTGACCCGTAAACACTTGTGTGACACTTCCTAACTATCATCGATCTTCATTATTTTAATTTCGATACACGCTCTCCCTACTTTTTCTCTCTCTCTCTCTCTCCCTTTCTTTGCTTTCCCTTTAATCGATTCGCACGATTCCACCTTCTACGCCAAAGGGGAGATTTTATCCGGTATCATTAGTTATACATTTTTTATTTATTACCTCGATGTCAGTGTCAGCCACTTCGTATACGTTCTGCCTCGATTAATAGTACAACGATCGTTTTAATTTGAAATCGTCCACTATTATAATGGATAATCTATTTTGTTAATTAAACAATGTCATAATATTCAATGATCTTTCAATAATTAAATAAAATTGATTTATTTTATTTGACATTTAAGGAATATATATTATCGATTGTTACTATCACGTTGTTGTACTACTTTATCGACAATGCAGAACACTTTTTTATCAACCCGTTTCACATGGCAGCACTATACAAATCTAATATAATACCGACTATTGTTTCATTCTACTTATAACGATGATTAAAAATATAAATTATATAGTATTTTTTTTAATACTAAATATAAAGATTGAGAAGTTTCGATTAGTCTTCGTTCCACGAAAAAAAAAACTATTCGAGCAGTAGTTGGTACTGTTATGATATGTTTCGTCAGTTGGTACTACTGGAACGCCATTTTTCCGGCGTCTCGCGTATCATCAAGAAAACAAGCACGTTTTAAACGAATCGTCGTATTTTTTGTAAATACAAAGTTCAAAATGTCGTACAAAGGACCTCAAAAGGTACAAAAGGTGATGGTACAACCCATCAATCTTATATTTCGGTACTTACAAAATCGATCCCGTGTCCAAGTTTGGCTTTTTGAAAATATTCATCTGAGAATCGAGGGTCACATTGTTGGCTTTGACGAATACATGAATTTGGTACTGGACGATGCCGAGGAATACCATTTGAAAACGAAGAACAGGAAACCACTGGGACGTATCATGCTAAAAGGAGACAACATAACATTAATACAAAATACTAATCCTGCTGCGAATTGAATTTGGAAAAACAACCTCAAAATGGGCATTGGTATGTCAACACAAGATCTACTTCGAGTGTCCTTCATTGCCCGATATAAAGAAGAGAAAAGTTATGCATTACATATGATTTCTATTGTGATGCGACTCAGGGACATACTTAGGACGAAAATATTGAAACCTTAAGAAAGGGAGTTGTCGACTTTCTATATACCTTGTTACATATAGTTGACGCTAAAAAGATTGACCCATCGACTCATGTCTATTTTTTCTTATTAGATTTTCCAATGTTCTTTTCTAATGGAGCGTACATTTTGACATACTACAAGTTTAAAGTCCTGCATTAAAACTATGTACTATGGATATCTTCAACATTACGAATACTTTTTATCCTATAATCTGTATTATAAAATAATGTATCAGAATACTATGTTTAGTAAAAGCTTCCAAGTACTTTTTTCCATTGAACCAATTTTTGTTTTTTAGAAAAACAAAACTATTGTAATTATCATTAATATCAGAATATTAAAAATATCTTTTGACCTCGACCTATGACTTATTCTTCCGATAATTATTCTTAATTCGTCCTACCTTTTTTATACCTTTCCTCAAAGTAACGAGAGTAATACGACGCGCTATGTTAACCGATGATGTTGCATAAATATCAATAAAACGTTCTAACACGATACGATCTTAAAGGATCTAAATTATTTTTTCATTACTATTACCGTACTATACTTGATTCTAAACCGAAACAATAGATTATAGTTTGATAGCACGAAAGGAACATTATCTTCCCTGTTGTTAAAATATATCTTTCAGGTGGCAAAGGTGCTTGCTCATCCTTTATCGAGAGATGTTTTGCATTTATCGGAGAAAATGCAGTGGACACTGTGAAAACTACAGCTTTTTGCAATCTACCAAAAGATGCCCTTGTCAAATTGATATCTTCCGACTATCTTGGTCTAGAAGAGGAAGACGTATGGAGAGCGGTGTTAAACTGGGCCAAGTATCAGGTTCCCATATTTTGAAATTATTATTCCGTTTCCGAGCAAATTTTATCCCTTGAATTCGAGAAAAATTATACGTTCTGATCGTACGTATGGCGTGCAAGGTCTCGGACCTTATATCGCATACATTATCGGGTCCTTGGCTCCTTAGGTTCTTGGATCGGAATTTAGAATTACGAGTTAAGGAACGCTTAACCGTACGGACCACGCTCCTAGGCAGGGGTGACGCAGCCTACGCAACACTGGACCGAAGAGGAACGAGTGAGGGTCTGCCAACATTTGTCGGGAGTGATAAATCACGTTCGTCTACTACTCATCGATAGCCAGGTCTTTGCGGAAGAGGTAGAGCCAACTGGAGCTGTACCGATAGAACTATCTTTGGAGAGGTATTAATGTTTCAATTCTTTGCTCGAATAATTCAAAGTATTTAACGTAAGAGAATTTTAACGTTATTACAAATCAATGTTTTCTATGTTTTCCTTTAGATATAGATACGCGGCACTACCAAGCAAATATGCGGAGATTTGTTCGGACAAGAGATTGCAACCAAGAGTAAGCCCCTTTCTATTCCCTGGATCACAAATTCTATCAAGAGACAAAATGGGTTATCAACGATTATTGAATCAGTGGTATGGTGCACCGAAACAAAGTTGGCGTTTGGTTTATAGGTAAATAAACTAAATGTAAAGATATCAAAAGAATTCAACTAAAACCTACTTATATTATTTCTAGAGCCTCTAGTCATGGATATTCTGCAGCATCTTTCCATCGTCATTGCGATGGTGTCTCTCCAACATACGTAATAGCATTAGTAAGTTTAACATATTTGAGACTGCTACGAGCTACAGAGATTATCAATAAAATGGCACAACAATTTTATTACAGGGAACGCGTGGAGAAATATGCGGCGGATTTAGCGACGCGCCATGGGGTAAAACTAATGCTAAAGGACACTATATTTCTTCCGAAAAAGCTTTTCTTTTCACTTTAACTAATAATCAAGACGTACCTCCGACCAAATATGAAATCGTTAAGAAGCCCTTCGCTATTTGCTATCACCCTGAGTAAGACATAACTATTTTTCTAAACATCAAAGTAAATTACATCTACGATTTAATTAGATATTACTGATGTAAACTTTTCTCTAATATCGCAGCATAGGACCCATATTTGGTGCAGGTGCGGATCTATTAATATCTAGTAACTGTAACGTAAACATGGAAAGCTACAGTAATCTTCCTCACAGTTACGATGGAGAACACGCTTCTAACACGGTACTTATGGGAGATTATCACTTTTCCGTAGTAGATTACGAAGTTTTTACGCCTAGCCATTCTTCTAAATCGAATCACTGATAAATCATACAACATTCTCAAACATAGTACAATATTGTAAATACTTTGATTTACATGCTCTCTTATACAGACTGAGATTATTTTATACGCACAATGTAGTTAATATTTTCAAATAGTATTTTAACGAAGTGTATATCTGGATGTCGAGTCCCATTATAATTCTATATTTTACACGATAGCTGATAGCACAAAAATTGTATAATTCTAATGCCTTTTAGGTACGCATTTCATAGAATTGTACATAATGTACTCTAGTATTTTTCATATAAACGCTATTACATTCTATTCTTATAACGAAAACGGAAATAAGAAATCCCTGTGCTGCGCAATAAGTTTTGTGATGCTAAATTATGAATAATTATTAATGTTATACCATCGATACTTACATAATTATATAATGATTGCTTAAATATCAGCAAACTAATGTCGAAAAATTTTCTTCAAACATTATACGTCAATTGTACGTGTATCTTTTAAGAATAAGACTATACGCGATATGATAGGAAAAAATTTGTCGATTTTGTTAACGAAAATTTATAAGAAAATTTTTTTTTTTTACTTACACGTAACGTCTGCTCGTTGGCGTCCCTTCGCTCGAGATATTTTTCCGACCGATAACCTTCAAATATCAATATTTATATAATTATTTGATATAATTATCGTGGATCATCTATCTGAATAATTCAAATAATATCATAACAAGCTGTATTTTGTAGAAAAAAATGAAAGAATTTACTGATTGATACGTACCTCGAGAACGAACGATGCGATGGAAAATCAGAACAATTAAGATTTCAAAATCAACCAATCAGCGTCTTAGGACAAAGCGAAGAGATTGGACGATTCTTAATTGTCGATTATGTTATGAAACTAATCATGCCAACATTTAAAATTTCATGGGGAAATAATTTCACAAAATTTTTCCGTTATATAAAATAAATTAAAAATCACGTTATCTTGTTTTTCTTTATGTAGAATTCCATATATATGTATATACATATCAATATAAGATTATATATATATATATACATATATATGTATATCAATTATAAGATAATCTCATCGATATTTAGAAACTCACTTGACTCATTTGTAACGAACTTTACAACGAACTTTCCAACGAACTTTCCAGTAGTCAGTTGTTTGCCGGTGATGCCTCCTTGCTGCTCCTCGTTACGGTAATTATAAAAATATTTCTAATAATTAAGAAAAAAAAGAAGGAGATACTAACGAGACTAAATAGCTAATAAAACAATCGAGAAATAATAATGTAATAATGTTTGTTTTAAAGAATTTATATAATTTATACGATGTAAACGGTTATTATGATATAAACGGTTATAAATTTGATTTGATCGAAGGTCACTTTAACGAAATTTCTTAATCGTTAGACGAATAGAAAACTTTGAATAAATAGATCGAATTAGATCGGACGAAGGAGGTTAGGTCGATAAAATTAATCAGACGAGATAGATATTAATCAATAAAATTAATTAGACGAGGTAGTGAATAATTAATGACGTCGATCTAATTATTTTCTGATATATTAAAAAAAAAATTTCGTACTATATATATTCGTCATGTTGTTTCTCTATGTCTTTTATTCGAAGACGAGAAATTGTTTGTACAAGGACGATTACGATTCTTTTTTCTCTCTCTCTCTCTTTTTTTTTCCCTTTATTTATTTTCCAAATGGCGGTCTGTAAAATAAAGAGACACTGTATACACCTTAAGAAACACGTTTCAGAACACGAAGACGTATATTTGAATTTCTCGAACGTGCTTTTCGCACGTATTATACATGCATATGCTCGAACACATGCATTGGTATATATAAATATATAGGTATATAGGTATCGCGATAAAAAGGTCATTTGAAAATCGTAAAGTTTTCGCGTAAATGCAGCATGCCGAACGTGTAAAGCAAAAAATGTCGAAGTGCCGCCAAAACTAATTGATACTCGAATGCAAATCATTAATAATTTCCATGGCCTCCATTGCGATATATATATATATATATATATATATATATAACACGATATATGTATATATATATATGAATACAAACGTATATGTTATATATATATAGAATAATGCGTATATGTGTATGTACAGTATCACACTATGTATGCTCTCGTGCGCTGAGAGAATTTATATTTCGCTCTTCGGTATACGTTGAATATTCATGCTACAGTAT